>NW_008236636.1:481375-537579 GCF_000691975.1 Corvus brachyrhynchos | reverse complement strand
CCGGCGGGGTACACGTGTCGGGGGCTGGTTTCCCCTCCTGCTGTGGCCTGGCCCTGCAGCGATGGCAGCGCCCTTGGCCCCATGGCGGGTGTTTACCTGGCAGGCCTGTGAGGGAGCCTTGTGCCTTGCCCTCTCCATGCTGACACCCTGCTGTCCTGCAGAGGCTCTTCGTGTGGACAGGCTGGGGCACACTGCCTTGCCACCCTGCCTGGAGGAGCCAGCGGTGCCGGGCGGTGACACGGAGCTGGTGACAAGGACACAGTCCGTCAGTC
The DNA here is from genome assembly GCF_000691975.1 of Corvus brachyrhynchos. NCBI lineage: Eukaryota > Metazoa > Chordata > Aves > Passeriformes > Corvidae > Corvus > Corvus brachyrhynchos. The sequence continues at coordinate 537,307 of NW_008236636.1, read as the reverse complement.
AGTACGGGGCTCCCTTCCGTGCGGGCCCTGAAGGCCCCGACCAGGCCTCGCTGAAACAAATCCCATCCCTGGCCCTGATACCATCGCCAGCCCTGAAACCATCGCCAGCCCTGAAACCATCGCCAGCCCTGGTCCGTGCTTCCCTCCCAACACCTTGTGGGACTGAAGGAAAGTTGTCCTGGGCACCTGGTGAAGAAGGGTGTGGCGGGACTAAGTAGCTGTCACAGGCTGGCACAGAAAGTCAGCACCTTCCAAAAGCCTTTCTTGCCCTCCTGACTCAAAATCCTGCAGCCAGCCCTTTAGGTCAACCATTGAAATTAATTCCCACTTTTTCAGTGTAGAAGGTAGAAATATAGATACCAGGCTTATCTCAAGATTAATTTTCTATACACAGTATATTTATATAACACCAGGTACTATTTGTAGCATCCCTCTTGTTGGCTTTTTGTGATACAGAATAAAAACTAATAAATCACAGAATCACAGAATGGTTTGGCCTGGAAGGGACCAGAAAGATCATCTAGTTCCAACCCCCCTGCCACAGGCAGGCACATCTCCCACTAGACCAGGCTGCTCAAAAGTCCCAACCTGGCCTTGAACACTGCCAAGGATGGGACTAAATAAAATAAAAAAATAAAAAATTAAATATTTTTTAAAGTGTCTGTTATGGTGAGAGAAACAGCTATATGGAAGACAGCTAGGCTGAAGACAAGAGGGTCCTCATTCTCACCACACAAAGATATGAATGGGAATTTTGGGTCTGTGTTTGTCTTTGGAAGTTTACATAGTTTGTGTAGCTGGGAGTAAGTGGGTATTTATTGTTTTTGGCTCCCCCTCCATTCACTAATACTGTCAGATCAGGCGTATAGTTTCATAGTGAGTGATGCATATCCACATTTAGACCAGAAACTGTGTCTATCTTTTGCTGAGAGATATTATCAAGGATGCTGAGTTTTTGTACTTAATGACTAGAGCCTCTGTGTAATATCATGCCCTGTGACGTAAATTGTTCTGATGGCATTTATAATGCACTTATTTAAATACAAAATGAGAAAAATAATAGAATTTTAAAAAAAATTATAAAATATTTGTTTTCAATATTCTATACAAAAAGAAGATTTTCCTCTCTTTAGTTTTTTTTCTCTTTATTTTCTAGGTTGATTAGAAAACCCCAGACAAAATACTGAAACCAACCGAACAACCCCCTCAACCAAAACAAACAAAAAAATCCACATAAAGTTCCTTTGTTTTTATCATCAAAGAGTTTTCCATTCCTTCAGCTTGCATTAGAGATGAAAGAAAAAAAATGTGCCTAGGGTCAAGTTTACCGAACAAATAAAGACAAGTCTCGTCTACCCTTAATGTTAGGCTTTGGTATGATATCAAGTGTCGCTATTTATCAACACACGGTGGCAGTAGCGGTCCGTGAAATGATTAACTGATGCTGTACCTTAGTGAAACAAAATCTGTTTTAGGCCTTTTTTTCTAGAGACAGCTACAGCCTTTGCCTATAAATATTGACAGTTCTGAGCCTAGCTCCACAGAGAAATGAAAAAAAAAAAGAAAAAAGACGAAGTTTCACAGTCTTTTCTTGATCAAGGTGACCCTAGATGTTATCCCAGATAGAGTTTGTGATCTTCTCACATCAAAGATTTCTCTAGCAGCCCATTTGTCTAACAATACTCCCTTAGCTGTGATCAATTTTGAGTGAAGTATCAAAGGTGCTTCCTGAAGAGACCTATTGACTAAGCAAATACAACTTCTTTCAAACTGCATTGCCACTTCATTTTCATTGCAAAAGGAAAAGTCTTTTAGACATGTAGCTTAATACTCACAATTATCAGTTTGATTTGATGTCATTACTTGTCTCCTTGTTGAACACTGATGGCTTCAGCCTTTTTGCAGAACATGTCTTCATGGATTTCCTTTCGGGTGAGATCTTTAATAGAAAGTAGACATTTAACATCAACTCCCTGTAACTTAAAGTAATTACATGGTTGAGATTCTCATGGGTCTCCCAAGCTGAGTCTGTGTCTGAAGAAGTATTTGTACTGGTCAATGGATTGTGCTGCTGAAGTACCCCTGTATGGTCCCCAGCTCTAGAACTCAGCAGCAGAAATAGCTGCATCACTCTAAAAAGCCTAAGTTAACAGGATTTACTGAGAAGATCTCAGGGGTAAGATAGCTCTGCTGTTTCGGGGGCCTTATATTCTCCCAGCACTGTTGAGTTTCCCAGGCCAATAAATTATTTACAAGTTATTAATTTCTCCTGTGATAGTCCTTGCAGACATTCTTAGAAGATGTCAATCACACAACTGCTGCACTGAACAGTCTATAAAATGCAATAGCAATCTTTTCTTTTAAAATCAGCACTGGTTTTACTTTTGTGATTTACTAACAGGAGCTTGTCTTAGAGATTTCTCTTCCCAACGGAGGCCAACTGGCAGAAAGTACCCCTGAAGAGACAGGGTTCTGTTCACTTCCATGACTTTGGTATGTGTCTGGACAGGAATGGTAGAAAGCAGTAGCAGATCAGCCCATATGTAACTCAAACATGTAACCTTGGCATTGTTGCTGCTAACCTCTGAACTGTTATCTGAAGTTGGAAGAGCAGCAACTGTATTACCTCTGATAGCACTCTAATGCAGTAAGGGAAAATACACACGCACACACAAAAGGAAAATATAGGCACAAAAGCTGGGAACTCCTTGGCTAGATTTCCACAACGGAATAATGTCTGCATTAGATTAGTACAGTTGACCACTACACAAGAGAGGGAGCTTTGGTCTGTGATTTTGGAGGTTTCTTCCTAGGCAAAGTTTAGACACATTATACTCCATCTAGTATTTCTTGACTTCCAGAGTGCAATAGTTGTTTTTTGTCTACAGTATACCCTTTTCTCACTGTCCTTGATCTGAGAGTATCTTGCAAAACAATCTCGACACTGCAGGTTTGCACCATAGAATATGCTTGGGGACTAGACATCTGAACACCCACATTCCTTTATATAATGGGGGTGCACCATACTCCTCATGATTAGCAAGGCTTGCCCTCTCCAAAAGAAATACATCTTCCCTGAAACAGCTGTGGAATGGACAGCAAATCCCTCACCATGGCATGGAGCTTGACCTCTGTACAAGAGTTCAGGGGCTGCAGCAACTGTGGAAAGGGCTTCAGTGGTCTCCCTCACTTACCCCTCAACCTTTGAATTTTTATCTTTCCCAGAATACATGTGTTCTGCTGGGAACACAATGAGCTGATGATGGCATGAGAGGTGACGTGAATGGAAAGGAAAGCATAGAATTTCTTGAAAACAAAACTAACTGCAGCTAGGGTCTAAGACTTTTGGAATCTTGCTGCTCTCCCTCTGCCTTTCAGCAAGACAGGAGAGAACAAGAATGATCTGTCTCTGCTCTCAACATTGTTTACTTCCTCTTTTGCTTCATCATATCACTCCATATCCTGTCCTTAGCTCAGCTCACCTCACCTCCTTCCTCCCAGCTCAAACTGTGCTGATTTTAGTCTGTCTGATATTGTTCCACGTGTGCTCACTTCTAGAAAGTGGCAGCAAGGGTGAAGAGTGAGGTCTCTGTGAACAGTTTCTGTTGCACGGCCCAAGGGAAATTTATCATTTACATTTTAAATGAGCATATATGTTCAGGTAGATGAAAGGGAACTTAGATACTGAACAAATACCAGATCTTCTACGTGGATTTGTTATGTTTGAAGGGTTTTTTTTTTTTTTTTGCCAAAGTCTTTCATCAAACCTTTATCACTGAAGATGTGCAGGTGTTATTTGCTGCTTGTCACCACAGAATAGAATGAGCAGGTACCAATGTTGTATCCAGTGGATCTTTCCTGGGGGCTTTCTCCCTAGAAAAATGTATTAAATCTTCTCCACTAAACGAGAAGAGTGATTCAAACTATCCCAAGAGGGAAATTTTCTAATCTTTACCTGCAAAGGCTGTTGAACAGTAGAGATGTTTTTGTGAAATTGTTTCAAGTAATTGGAAATTGAGTCCCACAAGGAGGTTCGTGACTTTGGTCTCTGAATCCTCGTCCTTAGTGTATTGAACTCCAAAATTTTGTTTGACTGTGTAAATATGACAAAGGGAATTTTTTTCCATTTTCTATGCAGAATAAAATCTAGTATTTCTCAAATAGGCTATTTTATTTGAGATTTTTCTTACCACATAATTTGTCAGGCAACTTTATCAAAGTTACAGAAAACAGCTTTGGGTCTCATCAGCATTACAAAGATAAATTGTTGCTGCAAAAGTATAAATAGATTATGGGAGGGTAATCTGATATGAATTTGAGCTCTGTATTTCATTATTGATTCAAGGAAATATTCTGTTATCTGAAGAAAACTTGTTGTTTTGAATATTGCTAGTACTTTTCCAAAATGAAGGGACCTTCAAGGAAAGAAGTAGAAAAATGGATGCACCTCTGAGAGAAAAATATTTAATTAAAATAAAAGCCAAAAAATAATCAAGTGTGTAGACATATTTTACTTTTATTCCTTTATTTACCATGTAATAGTTAGACTTTAATATATAAAATTATTTAAATTTAGAATTCATACATTGATCTGAAAAATTCAGCAAAAAAATTGGTATTTTCCTTGTTTTTGTAGTAAAGGATTTTTCTTGATCTTGCTAAATAACTTGCAGTTGGGTAGATAATGGATTTGTCTTTTAGCATTTCATAATCTTGATATCTCAGTAATCAATTCCAATATTAACGGAAATATTTCCCAATTTAATGATATTTGTAAAAATTCGTCTTGGTTAATGTAGCAGTGAGTTAATGATTTGTCTTTAGAGATTCTTACAGCATATGACAGTCTTGGCTGCTGTCAAAGCTTAGATGAGGTTACCAACTGGCAAACGGGGTAGACACATGTATGCATAAGGTGTTTTGCTCAGGTTGATGGGATTACCATCCAGTCTGATGTCTTCGAGAGCCCTACGTACATAAGTAAAATCTCTCATTTTGCAGAAAGTATCTTCATGCATCTCTTGAATGTTGTTGTTCTAAAAGAAAACAAGCAAACAAAAACAAAGCTATCAGAATAGTTGCCTGAAAGTAAAACCATTTATGGATGTATTTTCAGTGTCTAGAGAGATACTTGTTTGAACTCAAGGGCCCAGATTGTTGCAGCAAGTCATCAGCAGAGATATCTTCCAAGCAGAGGAAAATTTCTTGGTCAGTGCAAAGTTTCAAAACTAAGTAACTCAAACCAAGTAGCAGAGGCAGGCTTTGAAGGAGGAGCCTTGTAGAAATATAGAGCACTTTCATTTCCAGATTATATTGAAGAGCCTTATTAAGACAAATTTGAGCCAGGATAGGCCAGTCTAAAAATCATAGAAACATAATTATCGTCCTGACATCTTAATGTACCTCAACCTACAAAGGCACAAATCTGTAATTTGATCTGTGACAATTTCTCTCCCCCAGGCCCTCTCACATTAGTTTAACTCACATCTGTATGTATACTGGGAAAACAGAATGCTTTCAGTTTTATTCCTTTGATTTAAATTCCTCTTATATGCCTTATATTCTCTGAACTTCCGTTCTTGAAATGAACTATTCTCAACAATGAAATGCTGGAACACAATATTGTCAGGAAACTGGGACTAAAAAGCTCATCACCTAAAATGAGGGCCGTCTGAAAATTCTTCACTTCTCCATTCCTTTGCTAGTCAGAAATTGGTGTGGAAAAAGTCCAGCTCACTAACTTTTTTCTGTAGCACACAGCACTGAATATTTAATTTACAGTCACAAACAGGTGAAAAAACAAGTCAGCTAGCAGGCAGTTTCTATAAATTTACTTACTGAAAGACAGAGGTTAAATGATGTGAGGTACATTGCTTACTGAAAGGTTTTTTCTGTATGATACAATAAGTAAAAATATCTGATAAACAAAAATGTAAATAGTTATAAGAGGAGATAAAGGGAAAGACCTGGAAAAGGCTAAAAGGAAGAATTCAGAGAGAAACTATTTGATGAAAGGAAGTAGAGAAAAAAAGGATTACAGAAGGGTGATGGACAGGATGTTCTAACATAGTCAAATGGAAAAATTTGACTAAAAAATGGTAGCTGGGAATTGCCTTTATTAAAAGAATGAAATGCACTGAGTATAGATACAAATAAATATGTAAAATAACTTCCCCATGGTATTCAAAAGTATTTCTGTTGGAAGATTCATATGAGCAGTGTAAAGGATTTGTCATTAGTCTCTTAGACACTTAGGTAAGTCTCTTAGACTAATGTTGCTCTTGACAGCTGTGAACATAACTTTAACTTGTGCTAATAATAATTCTAGAATTTGATTTTTGGAAAATATTGTATTAGAAATTTTGAAAATTAATGCTTAGCTGAGCTAAATTTTACTTCTTTGAAAGGTTGCATTCACTAGTTAATTTTATGCTTCCCATAGCTTTTTTAGTCAAGTAAGAACATTTTTGGAGAAAGAGAAGGAACTACAAGACAAATGGTTGCCCTTCCCAGTTGTGCATACTATTTGAACATGATGTAAGGAGACATTTCTTTTGTAGCCTACCTGAAGATGAAGAGCTTGGAGGCTTTCAGGGAGCGGCAATGGAATATGATCCAAGTTATTGTCAGTGATATAAAGGTGCTGCAGTTCATCCAGATTCTAGAGGAAGATGGAAAAAAGCAGGGGGAAATGACGGACGTATTTGAAAAAGCCATCTTGATACGCAGGGATGACAAGAAGGTGATCAGTAGGGTAGCCAGCATGGATTCATAAAGGTAAATCAGGCTTGACCAACCTGATTGCCTTCTAAAATGAAACAACTACCAGAATGGATGAGGGGTAACACTGAATATTGTCTACCTTGACTTCAGCAAGGCATTCAACTCTTTCTGTCATAGTATACTCTATAGCAAAATCAGGAAGTGTGGACTGGAAGAGTGGACAGTGAGGTGGATTGAGAACTGACTGAACAGCAGATCCCAGAAGGACATAATCAATGGCATGGGGTCTAGTGGGAGGTCTGCCACTAACACTGTCCACCAAGGTTCAGTACTGGGCCCAGTATCATTTAACATGTTCATCAATGACTTGGATGGAGGGACAGATGCTTCCTCAGCAAGTTCACTGATGACACAAAGCTGGGAGGAGTTGCCAGTACCCAGAGGGCTGTGCAGCCCTCCAGAAGGATCACAACAGGCTGGAGAGATTGGCAGAGATGAACCATCTGAAATTCAACAAAGGCAAATGCAGGGTCCTGCACCTGGTAAAGAATAACCCCACACAGCAGTATAGGCTGGGGGGTGGCCTGCTGGGAAGCAGGTCTGCAGAGAAGGACCTGGGGGTCCTGGTAGACAACAAGCTGTCCATGAGCCACCAGTGACCTTGTGGCCAAGAAGGCCAGTGAGATCCTGGGGTTCATTAGGAAGCCAGCAGGTCAAGGGAGGTGATCCTGCCCCTCTGCTCAGCGCTGGTGAGGAACATCTGGAGTGCTGTGTCCAGTTCCGGGCTTCTCAGGACAAGAGAGAGACATGGAGCTCCTGGAGCAGGCCCAGTGGAGGGCTACAAAGATGATTAGGGGACTGGAGCATCTCTCTCATGAGAATAGGCTGCACTTCTATCCACATCCTCTGGAGGGGGGAAGAAAAGATTTTCCCATCACACTCAAACTTACTTTAAATGCCTCATTTGGTATCCCTCTGCGACCAAGCCTGTTCTTACTAACATCAATGAACGTTAAGGTAGCTGGCAACTCAGGGAGTTGCCTTATCCTATTGTCACGGAGCACCAACTCCTGAAGTTGGGGCAATCTTCGGAAGGCATCCTTGTGGATCTCTGATATAAAGTTTGCAGTCAAATCAATCCTCTTTAAATGGTCTGGCAGAGAAATGAGATATAACAGATGTGAGAATGTATTTAGTGATATTTTAAAAAAACCCTGCCTTTGTCATTCTTGATATATATTTCAGTGAAAGACTTCAAAGTTCAGAGTTTTAAGATTTCTGTGTGTTTTGGGAATCTTTTCAATTATTACCTTTTGAAAAAGGGTAACAAACACTTAAAGGGAAACAAACATATTCTCTACTACCTTGTTCCACATTTCTTTATTCCAACATTTTCCTATATGTAAGAAATTTGATATATTGGCTTCTTTATAAAATACACTCAAGCACTTTTTCCAATTAAAAAAACCCCCCAAAATTAAATTGAATATTTGGGGGTTTTTATTACCTTTCTAAAGATGATTGCAAGTAACAGCAAAAAGATCAATTATCATTGTTATTTATAACTCAAAATTTGGCAGAGAATTTGCATCTAATGTATTGACCTTTCTACTCCAAAGCAGCAAAATGCATGCACATTTATGTGTAAAATTTACCATCATTAAACATTATATAAAATATATCATTATGTTTTAGCTTGATATGAGCCAGAAATAAACAAAATTAAAGTTAATTGCTATAATACTGCTATCCGTACTTAAGTTAGCAAAGTCATTTCTGCTGATCTTCCTGATTCTGTTGTAGCGTGAATAGAAATATGTGGTTTTCTTAGGCAATGGTGGAACAGCATCAAGCTCACGATCATCACAGTAGACTGTGGTCCCTAGGCATGTACACAAAAGGCAAGTGGGAAGACCTATCAAGAAATTTAAGAGAAAACACTTTGTTAGAATGGAAATTTATAAAAATTTTACATAAATTACTACAATGAAATGCTCACGTAAGTACCTAGCGATCATATTTTGTCTATGGTAAAGTTCACTTCCCATTCTGCTTTGATCACCAAACCATATAATTACAACAATAAAGTGATTAAATTCTTTTAAAAATGAAGTTATTTTTCTCCCTATGCCTAGAAGAACAATTAACTTGTTCTAATATAGTGTTTCTCAGACTATATAGAATATTTGGTGACAGCAACCAGCCAAAAGTTGATTGCCCCTTAAGCTAGCAGGCATATACTTCTATCTAGATAGAGGAATAATAGCTGATGAATGAAACTTGTTGTAATTCCTATTTTGTTCTGTAAATTTTACTTCTGATTGTTTTGTAAGGAAATTAGTAATTTCCTACGGAGCTGTGGAGAAGAACCTGTGTTTCGTTTGTATGTTGTTTAATTACATTTTCAGATACAGGAATTCTACATCATGACAATTTTTTCAATATGAGTCTGAGCTAAGGTAACCTGGAGACCATGTTAACAAAACATTTGGTTGCCGCTAGAAGTTTGTGAAAACGAAAAATGAAGTCATATGATACCAGCCATAAAACTGCATGAATACCATGAAGCTAAAAGGGGTTTTTTTGATAGCACTGTTCAAATTTGGTGAGACTTGTGAAAGACTGAAATGTTATAGGTAATGTCTTAAACATTGTTATGAAGTACTTTTTGCCATTATGGCAAAAGTGTATAAAGAAGCTTTGACCACCAAAGCCCACCTCTCCCTGAAGGTGCCTCCTGACTGGAACTTTGGTCTGTGAGCTGAACCACCTAAGGAAACTTGAGATAAGATAAAGGTGACACTATTCAATTATCTCAGGTATGGGGAGAAATAAACAAGGCTGAGGGAGAAGAATGTATTCACAAGAAAGCCAAAACCCAGCAGCTGTCCTGAAAATAAACTCTGGCTGGGTTTGGGGAGGCACAAGCAACCCCCTAACCACAGCAGCAGGAGGAGAGTTTTTGGGTGTGCGCTGTAACCTCTGATCAGAGGCAATGAACACCCATCCTCCCTCACACAAACTGGCTCAGCTGTATACCCCTCCCCACCCTGGGAAGGCCACATCCATGGGGCATTCACTTAAGAGGCAGCTGAGGGGGTTTCATAATCCATCAAAGACCCCCAGAGTGCCCCCAGACTCATTCCTGAGGCCTTGTACCACAGGTCTGCACATGATGCAAAGGGTTGCAACAGATCCAGAGTCTGCCGCAAGAGCCTGTGTCAAACTTGTCACCCCCAAGGAGAGCTACCGGGGCATTCCCACCTGGCCCTAATGTATATTAACCCATTGAACTCTGTTTTCTGGCACCCTCACTACCAAGAAGACCAGAAAATGAGGATCAATGGGATGCCATCAGGATCCATGGAGTGGTGATATTTTCTACTTAATCTATCTCTCTGTTACTCTCTTTCTCTCCCCCTCCCTCCTTTTTTATATTTCTTTCTATCCTGCTCTCTCTCTCTCTCTCCCCCTCACACCATTTACTATTAAATAAAATTCATCTTATTGACTTCGGCATATGGTCTTGTTTGCACCTTAATTCAGGCAGAGGCATCTCTCTAACAGTTTTAATAGTGGGATCATAATACTTGTGACATTGAGTTTTTTGATACATATTTTCCTTGTTTATGGGTATAAATCATCATATCTGTTTATCAGCTTTTAATCCCACAGAAGTACTTTTCTGTTACGTTTTCCTCCTTCTTGTAGCAGATGAGATTGTTTGCTCTTGTTACTTATAGAATCGTAGGATAATTCAGGAATATGAAAATTTTTTTCTTGCAGATTGGTTTTTCTCCACATCAGATGTGGCTACATGAGAGATGTGCCTTCTTAATCTGCCTCAATTACCTGTAGGTAATTGAGGTGCCTTTTGAGACAAGATTAAAGAATCAGTAACCAGAGTACTCTTTTATTTTTATGTGATAATATCTACTTGGACATCCAGGAATGCAATTTCTGGAGAGATAAGAACCTTTTCATGCTTTCCCTAATTTTCTGCACAGGACAGATTTAATTGGTTACAGAGAGCAAGCCTGACACAGGGAAAAAATATCCACACTTTGAACTATTCCAGCAAATCTAGGCCTAGATGAATTTAGAGTTAAGGATGGCTGATATTTTTTCATAATATTGCAATATAATAGCATAGTACTGGGAAAGGGTTTCACCCTGTCCTATTTTTGGTCTTAGAGGAGTGGTATTTGTCACTTATGTCTGGTGGACACTGAAAAAAAGCAGAGGTAGGGGAAGGATTCAAAAAGATATCAACAAGAAAAATGAGCTTGTCTTAATGTTACTGATCCTTGCAGTCTTCTATTCAGTACCAGGCCAACAGCAGCAATGTCTGACAGGAAAATGTATTGCTAGAAAATGGAAGACACGAGAAATTTGATTTGACATGATACTGTCTTGAGCATTTCTTTAGTTGATTTGCATGCAGTACTCAAAAATGTTGATCGATACAGAATTCACCATATATAATATTTACAGGATATATTGTAACATCTTGTAGTTCTCAAAATTGAAAAAAATGTATGTATGGGCCTTTCTTTTTCTTTTTTCTGAAATCTCCTGGGAAGTTCTCATTCCATTTTTGTTTGTTATGACCATGTTTATTTTTGCCTGGTCAGGCTCACTTGTTGTATGTACCAAAATAAGATTATGAATTATTAATTTCACTGAATACACAATTTTGGAAGCAGGAACTCTGGGGTTTATGTTTGTGGTTGTTTTTTTTTTTTCATTTTTCTTCTATGGCACTCAGCTGTAGTGTTAAGCATAGTAAAAAGTAGGATTTTCCTGCTACCATATGTTGATCACCATACAACACAAAGATCCCTCACAGCAATGGATAACTCTAGTGAGTTTTACCTATTAGAATTTAGAGGAGCTGCTGACAAATGTCAATAATTAGCATTTCAAAGTTTGTGGGGGAGAGGGACAGATTATGTTTTGCAATTTTAATTCCCTTGCAAGATTTATAAAGTTCTTATTTCACTATAGGTAGTCAGAACTGAAAATCTTATTTACTCAAAAGTTCTAAGCATCTCCCTTTCCTTAAGTTTTTCAGTCTACAGGTTTTCATGGTCAAAATTCTTCAACATTTTAACTACACTTTGTATGAAAACATTTATAGAAAACATGTAGCAAATCATTATAAATAAAGACAGTTGATAATGATATTGAAATCTAAGACAAAAAAACAAGTACTGGTAGCATTTGCCAACTATCAGCAAGTTTTTAAGTTGTAAATCTTCACTGGCACAGTTGTTTTCATGGTGACATAGTATGGAAACCTCTTGACACCTATCTGGAGCATGCAAGATAGGCATGTTATATATTTCTTCAGTAAGAGAAGTATAGAATTTATGTACTTCATCTTCAGTAAAAAAGAAAATAAAGTGGGCTTGCTCAAAACCAAAGCTATACACAAAAACCTCATTTCTCTTTCCTACTAACCATCTTGAGTCTGGGGTCCAAGAACCCCTGACCCCTGTGCTGAAGACCCGTCAATTAATTTTGGCGTTGATGCTTCATCCTCAGTTTCTTCTGTCAATGGTGCAGAAGAATAACTCTCTTGAATTACAGAAGGTAGTTCTGTCCCAATCTCTGTCTAGGGAAAATTAAAAGGAAATGTTACTGTTTACTTCCCTTGGAAGTTGTTTCTTTTCCAGTTATTCGTATTCTCCCACTAGAGGTCACATATTTTCTGAGTTTTAGTGCTTGAGCTTCATTTTATCCAGGAACTATAATGAATTCTGATGATATATAAAAAATTCATGAAAATCCAACATACTTATTCACTTTTTATCCCAGTGTTTTGAATGTTTTTTTATGTATTCACACATGCATATACTTAATTACTGAGAATATATACTAGCAAAATTACCTTTTCATATTTATTTAAAGATAAATTAGATTTGTGATAAAAATTGATAAACTGTGTGTGACAAATGAAAATTTGCTGTGAAATATCAAAAAGGTGCAAGTCATTTACCATAAAATTGTAAGTTGTACCATCATAAATCCAAATCCAATGTAGCTGTGGAGGCTCTGCTTAGAACACTAACATCATTTAGAAATATTATTAATGAATTCTGAATTCTGACTTCACATATTACTTGATAATATGTTGGTGGGTTTTTTGTCTTTTTTCCCCCTATATCTGAATACCAAAAGACTCTGGTTAGCTGCATTCATTAGTACCTGTATTATGTGGTATGAAAAAATTGATTTATATAAAAATATTGGATAAAATCTAGATTTTAAAACACTTATAAAATTTGGAGGATCTTTGCATGGACATAGAAAACTTATTTTTTTTTTGTCCTTCACTCAACATAATTAGTCAAAGCAGTAAATTTTGTCAGGTTAACTTTAATTCTAAAAACACATTCTGTTGATTTTCCTATATGACAATTTAGGATAAAAATTAAGATGTAGCAATTTTCTTGTATCATATCACTGTTCATAAAAAGAGTATTGCAGACTTGCTAAGCTTGTTGCAGAGGGGTCTGTGTTAGCAAAGAGACAGAGTTGTTTTCTGTAATCACCCAGACATAGTTGTGTGACCTTTGCAAGTTACTTTCCTGCTGTATCTTCATTTCTCCATGTGTAATAATATTGTTTGACTGCACTGAGCCCCTTGTGAAAATGTGATCTTTATTCTTTAAATCTAAGACAATTAATTAGTGTCCTTATAGGGTTTTGCACAGCTGAGGTTCTGTTAAAAATTTGATGTATCTAATCCTGTGGTGCTGCACCCCTGCACTGCAGTTAGCACTCCTTATCTTTTTCTAAGGCACAGCCAAATATAGGAATTTTGTCACAGTATCATTATTCCAAGTGCAAAGGCACCAAAGCCCAAAATTCTGCTTCAGTTTTCATCCACTGCAGCTTTCTAGCACAACACCACCATAAAACTATTGAATCCTGAGTCTTTCACCTGACCAAGCATCTCCTTTTTTGAGACCATACCACAGCTACTGCTGTCTTTACTGTCTTTATGGAGAGCAAGTTGTTGAAATCCATTCCAGTAGCGTTCATAAATTCTGATTATAAAGGACAGTTAAAAAGTAATTGCATTCAGACTAGCCAAATGGTTAGAATTTTTAAAATTTGATTTTGTATGTAGACTATAGAAGTTAAAGGAACTAAAACACCTGACATCTGGATTCCAAGAAGTGGCAAAGCTTTTGCTGTATTTGATCCCTCTTTGAATCTCTCTGTATGTGTATATATATTTCACATGTAACCAGCAGCTCAAGGGATGTGATTCTGCCCCTCTACTCTGTTCTCATGAGACTCCACCTGCAGTACTGCATCCAGCTCTGGGGTCTCCATCACAAAGAGGACATGGGCCTGTGGGAGCAAGTCTGGAGGAGGGCCAAGAAGATGAAGACAGAGAGTTGGGGTTGTTCAGCCCAGAGAAAAGAAGGCTCTGGGAAGACCTTGTAGTAGCTTTTCAGTACCTGAAGGGGACCTACAAGAAAGCTGGAGAGAGACTTTTTAGAAGGACATGTGATAGGACAAGAGGAAATGGCTTGAAGCTGAAACTTTTATATATTATTAAATTCTTTTCTGTGAGGGTGGTGAGGCATTGGAAATGGTTGCCCAGAGAAGTTATGGATTCCCTTGCTCAAGGCAAGGATGGATGGGGCTTTGAGCAACCTGGGCTAGTTGAAAGTGTCCCTGCCCATGGCAGGGGGGTTGGAAGTAGAAGATCTTGGTCCCTTCTAACCCAGAAAATTCTATGATCTGTGAAAATTTTGGAAAAAAAAACACTTTACAACTCATAATAGGTTACCTGGATCTTGCAGCACAGCTATATATCATTACAAGCAGTATTAAGCATTGTGATCCTGGACTGCCTTAGAACGCCTAAATAACTACCTAAAATCTAATTTTTTGTACAAAAATAATTTGGTTTAGGTTATATAATGGAAATAGAGTCAAATATTTTGTATCAGTTTCACTGAAGACGGAGAACATGGGAGCAATAAAAAACCAGTAAGCACTGTGAACTACACAGGCTCAGATTTTGACTAAGAACAATTTAGGTTTTCTGTACATTCTTTAGTTGTATTCTAAAAAGCCACAGATACTATTAATAATTAGAGTTGATGGATAAAAAATGACCCAATACAGTTACCAAGGTCATAATCTCACAAAATGCAAGGTAATCAAATGAGCAAGATGACCTTCTGCTGAACTATGACTGAGTAACTTGAGTTGATGTAAGTAAGAGTAAGGATGTACCTTGTCATTTTGTGCAGACAAACACACAGTGTTACCATCTGCAGCACTGAGAGTAGACAGCTTAACCAGGAATGGACTTGGGGACAAATCAAAAGAAGACTTTGGGAACAAAGGAAATGGGACAGCTGTTCTCTGAATGGAGGAAGCCTAGAGGGAGAGATGCATTCCAGACTTTTATTGACCCAGGTTAGGACAGCACTAAAAATCTTGCACATGCTGTCTACTTCTTCACCAGTTTTGTGGAAATCAGATAAGAGTACCTCTTCTGAACTTTGGAATTAAATCCAGAGATTTTGAGACCTGTTAATGTCTTCATATGCAACTTTGTTCTACTGAAAATAATATTCTGGAGGAGAGTATTTTCAAGGTGGACTTTTTTGTCCATATTTGGCGACATACTTTATGGAACTTCCTTGGGATTTGTGATTTACTTTATGCTCTCTGGGGGTTCTTAGTTGATTAATCACTGTAGCTGTTGGGTAACAAAGCAGAGGTGTTAACCTCTAGTACTTCTGTTTCTAGACTGTGATCTCTCTCTTTCTGTAGGTTTTTTTCTGGATTTGTAGATGCGCAGTTAAAAGTCTCCCAGCAGCTTCCTTGCAAATGCACTAAATCCAGGGTTTAGGGAAGCTGTTGCAAGTAGTTAGCTTTATCCATTCAGTCTCCCGCAGTTGTGAGTGTCATAAGAAATAAAAATTATTGACGTCAGCTTAATGATGTTGCTATTTTTATACTGGTAACAGAGTAGAGTTCACTGACATATGTGTTTTACATACCAGACCCAGGGCATGAGCTGTATTTTCTTGCTGTACATAACGTGGACTTGAACCAGTGACCTAAAGGTAAAAGTCTGTTTCCCATTATTGGTCATCTGATCCATGCAGCTTTTACATGTTTGATAAATCATGCAAGACTGTAACAAGACAAAGATGTTTCCTGGACTATATACTGTACAGAATGATCCCTCATCTTCCAGATGTTTGTTTATTTTTGGCAACATGGCCTTTACTAAAAACAAAATAAATTTGAAATATAAATGATTGTATATCACTTAATGGCATTATTTTCCATAGGGTTTTTTGGAGGGACAAGGGAGCCTGGAATTAGGCAGGGAGTGGACTTGTATTTCATTTGCTACTTTAAGAAATATGCTTTATGGAAAATCACAAAGCAGGAAGAACATTGTAGAGAAATATAATAAAGTATGTTTCTCTTTGCCAATAGCTGCAAGTCTTCAAATAATAATCTGCTGTCCAAGACAGTTTTAATACATGGCATAAGAAAAAACTGAAGGGGTATCACATCACCTATCTTTAGACATCTAACTATATGGTTAATAGTTACCCTATTCTGTCTTTGGAATCAATCAAGAGATTTAGAGAATACCAGTGCAGGTTAGTGTCAGAGCACACCAAAGAACAGTGGTATCTTTCCTGAGATTGCATGAAGCATCTATTTCTTTCCCCGCCTTGTATTTATCCAATGTGACTCCATTTTCTAATGAAATTGCTTAGAGTGGCTGGTCAATTCAGAGGCACTTTCAGACCAGGAAATTACAAAGGTCAAGAATTCAGATATCGGAACACATCAGTAAGTGATAAAAAGCAATTGGTAAAACCCAACTTGTAACTTGCCATCCATAGGCTGGGCACTTAGTTTATATTAGCATCTCTTCACAGTCAGTACAGAATGATACAAAACTTCTGAAAAGCGGCTCCAGACACTGGCTACAGAAATTCCTTTTAGGGTGGGATGTTTAGGTATCTGTCTCTCACCATTGACAGTAAAGGAGGCAAGACAAATGAAAGACTAGAAAAGGCTCAGGAATTTATTTTATGTGTCTTTTATGTCTACACCTTTTAGGATCAAAACTGATGTATTACATATGATAAGTTTAAATCCACAGGAGAATATGAAGTGTGTTCTGTTTCAATGTTTCTTTAACTGCAAAAAAATACACTTAAAACATAGATAAAAATTCAAAACTTATAAAGAGGCATTAGAAACTAGAAGGGACAGCTGTTCCACACACTGACCCATCAAAAGGAACTAGTTTCCCCCATAGCTGTTCTGAAACTACCAAAGGCTTACAAGAATATGTCTAATTATGGTAGAAGCTATTCATAGAATCACAGAATGGTTTGGGTTGGATGGAACCATAAAGATCATCTATTTCCAACCCCCTTGTCACGGGCAGGGAGGTTTGTTTTCCTTTCCAAAAGTAGCTTGTACTGGTTTCTTCTTGAATTTTGCTTTTAAAGACTTTTTTTCTCCTACTGTTCTACCTTAAAAAGAAATAGATTTGTTAGTCACTTCAGAAAAGTGAATAATAAGAGCTTTCAAAGACTTCCTGAAAAAGTAGAAAAATTCCTATTTGAGGAATTCAAATGATAAGTTTGATTCTCTTATCAACTCTGTGGCTGACTTGTACATTACTTGTACTAATTAAAAGGGTTTTTAAAAAATGTATACGGCATGTTCTGAAAAGTCATTGTATACCCACTTAGAAGTCTCTTATTTAATACCTACCACAATGATATGAACAGCAGTGTGAGCCTCTCTCAACACTGCAGAATGGCAAGAGTGAGTTCTTGTTCAAGTATGGCCCCTCTTCGTGTGTGTTATGGCAACAGCAGAGATGGCTTGTGTGTATGCACACAGACACGAGCAAATGTCTCAAACTGCAGTTCTGAGCTTTGTGCAGGCACCTGAATATCCCACTATTAGTTCGATTCAAATTCAACAAGCTAATGCTAATCAGCTCAAATGCATCAAATACAAGACTTTTGCTTTGCTTCTTTCTGAGTATTTTGTGGATCCTATTTTACAGCTTATTTATTTTGTGTAAGCAGACCCAGACCAACCTGTCTTATTTAATTTAACTCCCTTGCTTTTCTCTTTATTCAGTGCTAGGCAAACCATTCTTAAGTGCTCCTTTGCTTTTCAGCCTCACTGATTGCCTATCTTAGCAATGAAAATATTCTTCTGATTGGCCTATATTTTCACTTCTCATTTTTCTAACTTAGTTTTTCCTACCTAAAGGAAAACTGACTGATTATGTTTAACAGATATTATGATAAAATTGCAGAGCCATTTTATTAGGCATCAGTAGCTGATGTACATAAGAATCTCTCTCCACAATTTGTTTTTCTCACACATTTTCCAAACAAAGTTTTCGTTTCAAAGAGGGAAAAAGTGAGAAGCTCACACAAGAATTCCTTTGAGAGACTGGTTTGATTGTATTCATTTTGAAGAAGGAAATCTCTCTTCGTATATGTTTTCAGAGCAGTTGGGAGACCCAGTCTTGATTGCGGCCTCTGAACCCTATCATGATATAAAATTAATTCAAAATACTAATGAATTGTAAAGAAAAGGGAAGATACAGCAGCTCATGTTTATACTGTTGTTACTGTCTGTTTCAGAAGATAAATCCAACAAAAAGCTTGTACACTTACAGTACATTTATTTGCAGTATCTTTCTCCTTTAGGACCTTGGAATTCTTTCCTTGATAATAGACTTTTCTTTTATATTGCCTTTTTTTAGCCATTTTCTGTGAAAGAGTTGATTCTGCTATCTTAATGTATCTATGCATATTTTATTTCTGAGTGATATTACTTAAAGTTTTTCCAGTAGCAATTTTCATTTGGATGCAAAGCTTTAGCTAGGTATTTTGTGTCTCACTAACCTGGGATCTTAGAAACCATAGATTATGTAGCCAATTTGACCCACCTAATATATGACAATACATAGCTTTGCTTGAGGATTCAATACAATTCTCACAAGTAATTCACAGCTACAATTATTTTCGCCGTGCAAATATTTGCATTAAAAATGTATCCCATGTATACACTAAGTAACCTTTCCCAACCTTGAGATTACTCTAGAATCTATGACAAAAATAGACTTCAAGTGGAAGAATATCAAGAGCCATTATCTAGAAACATTTTCAGAAAAATGTTTTCAATACAATGAAGTGTGTGTGTGTGTATACATACATACACACTACACAAGAAAAAATACTTCCAGAGTATGAGAAGTAACAAAGTCATGAACTTGGACTCGGGCACTCTTAGTTAACTGTATTAAGGCAAAAGTTTTGTACTAAGCCTGAAACAGATGTCTAGGGTTCATCAAAAATTATTTGAGGAAGATAGGTATATGGGGTCAGGCTGGGATGGAATTAGCTTTCCCCATGGTACCCCTCAGTGCTGTGCTTTGTGGTTTTAGCTGCAAAGGTGTTGATAACACACCTGTGTTTGGCAAATGCTGAGCAGTGCTGGCACAGCACCAAGGCAGTCTCTCCAACATTACACTCTCACCAATAGGCTAGAGGTGGTCAAGATCTCAGGAGGGGACACAGCCAGGACAGGTCACCCAAGCTGAGCAAAGGGATATTCCATATGGCATCTGGTCAGCAATACAAGCCAAGAGAAAGAAGGCAGTGAGGGCAGGGGGTGGGCTTTATTATCAAGGTGTTTGTCTTCAGGAGCACCTGCTACACATACTCGAGTACTACTTCCCTGGAAGTGTCTGGCCCTCACCAGCTAATGGGAAGTAGAGAACAAACATTTTGTTTCCCTTTGTTCTACGTGCAATTTTTGTTTTTCTTCATTGAACTGACTATATGTCAACTCACAAGTTTTTAACCTTAATTTTTTCTCCTGTGTCTCTGAGAAAGGGGAGTGAGAAAACATTTTGATGGTCATCTGGCAGCCAGCTAAGGTCAACCCACCTCAATACATATCCCAAGAGAATGATTCATACTTGTTTTGGAGCATGATCTTGGGATGCAAAGCCTAATTTAAACCAGACGTAATGAGTGGAAACTATACCTTTCTAATTACCTTTAGGTCTTTCCTCATTTTGGTGATTACACATTGAATGTGTGATTACAGTATCTAATGGGTCCAGAAAAGGACATGCTGACACAGGTGCTTTAGTTTAACTCCTTGAGTTAATTCAGGTGGTTAATTCACTTTGAAATTAACAGGAGTAGCACACCAAATGCATCTGAGGTACTGGAACTGGTCAGTCTCCTGGACCTTCTGCAAATCAGTTGGATGCACAACCATGGTAAAGTTTGCATTTTGCTAACGAGTCTAAAAATGTGTTAAACAGAATGACTTATCTTTGCACATAACTGAATTTTAAAATCTTAAATTGAAGACAGCAACAGCTACTTTAACTTTTTCTCCACTATTTCAGAAGTCTAAAGACATGATTCAGAGCTCTCTAAAGGGAAATTCAGGTCTTAAAGAGTTACTGCACACAGGCCAGATCTGTTGAAGGCCTGCTGTTTGTCTGGGTCTCTGTGGTATTGCTCATCATGTAAGCTATGCATAATAAAAACTAACCCATGACCTTGAATAAATATTGAGTTTTACACATAGACCCACTTGTGTTGTTCACATCGTTATGATAACAAGATTTTAAACAGGAAAGTCATAACCACAATCAAGAAATCAAATGTATTCTGTTTAAAACTTGAGTGATATCAATATTATTCAATGATTAAAATATAAATTGCAAGACTGATATGCCCTATCAAATAGTACACTGACATGTCTATAAAATTTGCTTGATTTCTACAGCACTGACCACTCATATCTCCTGGGATATGTGGAACTGAATGTTTAGGATTCTCTTGGGTGGTACATGGTATTAGGAATGTAAGCAAAAAAAAGATTTTGGCTAAACATCTATGAAAAATGGCTCATACAGGGAGGTCCATCCATATGCAAAGCAAAATTCTGTTCAACTACTGCGACGGATGAACTTCACCTGATGAATTTTAAGAAGTCCATCTGAAGAGCTCAGTAATGGAAGATAATCATGCTCTGGAAAAGTTTACCAGACAGTATGAACAGTCTTTCTGAACTCTGCCTATTCCATGCTTTCTTAAAAAAACCCAACCTGTGTTGGGATCTCTTGTATCTTCTCTTGTTGGGTGCAAAATCAGTCATCCTGAATTTCCTTTCAGCTGGAAAAGAACACTAAAGCCTTGCTTTATCTTTATCTTTCACTCAGAATCTTGGGAAAGTTTGGTCCTATAACACCCATGCTTTGGTGTTATAGGACCTCACAGAGAAAGCACAGCATGGGAGAATCCCATCTACCATTCACTGCATTACTAAGAAATCTGTTGTTTGAATGAGAAAAACTCAGTGATGAGACACATTCAAAATAGCTTCTCCCATTTCTGGGAAGGAAGTAATTTCTGCAGGAATAAACGCTTCATTTTTAAGAACAAAGAGAGACAGAAACTGTGATTTATTAATCAGTGTGAAATAGAGAGAGCACAGCGACTAAAATTGGTAGTGACTTTATCAGGAAATCAAGCTCAAACAGAATCAAGTACAGCACAAGAGTGGCACAAGGGAAACAGGCCAAAGGCAAGGAAGGTAAGTTCTTTGGAGCAAAGTTCTTCTCAGTCCCTCTTAGACTGAAAATTTATTTCCTACAAACTATAAGGTTCTGATCTTAGCTCTAGCTTTGAGATTATTCGTACCTCTTCAGTTCTCCTGTTTTGGGATATATTTATTCTTAAATTGTCTCTGTCCTTTGATTTCAAAGCTGTTATCCAATTTTTATTGCACAATGATGAAAGACTAGCTCCTATCCCTCCTGCTGTAATCATGAATCTTTCAAAGGAATGTGTTTTCATGAATTATGCATTGTTATGTGAAAGAGTACTAAAATATTATGTATAAAAAAGAAAAGACCATACTATTTAAATGTTGTATTTTTCACTCAACTTCTATCACACACAATCCTGAAACACAGAGTGCTTATATTACCTTCAGGGAAGTTGTGCCGATGTCTAATCAGGAGCACGAGAATAAAGTTAATGTAACCTTTTAATAATTTTAAAGAAATAAAGGAATATAGAAGAGGAAGGAAGCATTTAAGTCAACAAGTGGAGTCCCTTCCTTCTGCAGGTGACATATCTTACCACCTCATATTGTATTAGAATTTCAACAGTTTTTCTTCAGTAATTTTTCTTACTTTCCTGTGTTTAAATTCAAGTGCTTTCCCTTTCTTTTTCTTCCTTCTGCCACTTTCATAACAGCAAGAGAAAACATTAGCATTTATGGCCTGAAATAGTTATACTGAACATAAACCTAAGGAAACAGCATTTTACAACCTTATTTAATGGGAACTGCTGGAAGTCCTGTCTCAGCTGCCTCCATGCATCATACAGACAAATAAATCACAATGACAATCTCCAACAGAATTTGTGGAACATGGAGACCTGAGGAAAGCATGGTACCTTTCATCTACTCTTAAAAATTTCCACAAATAAAACCCCAAACAATCAGAATATATTTTGGCTTTGTTTGTAGGTTAGGGAAAAAGTGCATGAACTGCAAAGGCAATAGAAACCACATGAGTAGATTTGTCTGATAAATGTTTTCATGACAGAGAGAAACTGATCAGTAGCTACTGCATTTATGCACTTTGGAAAGACAGAATAAATAAGTTCCAGTTACCTCTACTTCATCAGACTGCTTGTTTTCATCAAAGGCAAATGCATGAGGCAGCTCTCCAAATGGTATGTTATAGAACTCAGAATCATAAATTATGGTATCAGTGATAGGGGCAGCTCCAACAAACTCAAAGATAAAAAATCCCAGAAAAACATTTACAAAGGTCTGCATTCTGGTTTTTTTTTTCTGAAAGAGAACAAAATGGACAGACTGTAGGTAATCTGGTATTCACAAGGAATCTATGACAATTTAATGTCACAAATACAGTACTTTTATATATATATATATAACACAATATTTCTGATGAATAATTTGTATTTATTCATGGGCACTCAGTGGTTTAGTCTGGTTTTCTTCATGAAGAGTCCTTGGGCCTGAGAATTCTGCACACTGCTTTGGCCATTCTCATATTTATATAATTTAGAAAAGTTGAATTTTATTGGTGTAAAAATAAACTGACCTCAATGAGAACGTATGAGTGGTGTTTTTCCCCTTTCATCCAACTTCACCTATTTTCATTGCACCATTAGTTACGAACTTTTGTGAAACCAGTGAAAAGGTAAATTATTATATTAATTGTTTTTATCACAATAAATAATCTTTTGAAATGTATAACAATGTAATATTATATTTCTCCTCCATTATATAAACCCCAAACTGAACCAAACTAAAAAAAAACCAAACCAAACAAAACGAAAAAACCCACCAATCCATTAGAAAGCATTAGAAACTCTGTTGTCTCTGGATGAGCATAATCAAAACACTTTTCACCCACTAGTTGTTTTATCAGAATGTAACTTTAATTGGTGTGGCATATTTGGACCATACTTTTGCAAAGGTCTTGGGAGAAAAATAAGAAATAATGTGTCCTTCATAGCCCCATGGACAGTAACGACAGTACTCTGAATTCCTTCATTATTTAGTCAACACCACTTCTAAAGTAGTGAGAAATGGTGGTGTAGTACATTCACCTGTTCTCTTTGGAAAATAGAATGGTAAAATTGAGTTATCACCCATTTAAAGTTCCAGAATTTTGTGAAATGGTAGAAAATTCTTGCTAGGCTTGAGCACTAGTGTTTATGCGTTCCCTTTTCCTTGTAAGGGGTGCATTCGCTATTATCGTATAAGACGCCTGACACAAGGCTCTATTCAGCATTCTTTGCTTGCACCTTTACTTATCTGCAGCTGACATTAATTTCACCAAAAGCACAGTGATAACAAGCAATGCGTAAGTCTAATAAATTGTACTCCTTATGGGATGCCATGATACACACACTTAAATATTTAATTTCAAAATTGTAGCTACTTTAAGAAATACATGAGACTTTTTTTAATGTGTGTGCTGTGCAACAAGCTGAATTTTAGCTTCATGAAAAGAGGTCTTTATAAAGCTGGTTTAAGCATGAGGATATGAAATTCCTCTGGGGACGGTCACTAACAAGGCATTCATTTTTCTCTCATTTTCTTTATTCAGAAAGACTTCAGCTGCTGCTGGAAGAAGCTAGAGTCACTGGGTCTTCTCTTTGAGAAAGCTTAGATGAATTTCACCTTTCAGTATTAGCTTCCAATATTACTAAAAGTATTCTGCTTTATTAAAAAATTAAATAACTTAAAAATTCAATCAACCTCAGAAATAAGCAAGTATGCTAATTTGCATTTTTTTGTCTGTCTTTACATTTTCTGCTGCCTATTTTTGGCAGAATTGGTTTTGGTCTTGCTTTTCCTTTCCATGTCATTTACCCCAGATAATTCAGCTATAAAGGGTGTCGTCTATCAACCCAAAATGCGGTACTAACATATGTGGTGTAATTTTTCCTCTGAATAAACAATTCTTAAATAAAAATTTGCTCACTATGCAAAATTGTTTTCATGTCATGTTGCCTAAAAATAAGAGATTTTTAAAGGGTATAAGGCTTGATAAGAATTAAATTTTTTATATATGTAGACAAAACCAAATCTGTGGAAAAAAAATTGTTTACCTATGGCTATAGTATCTGCACTAACTTGCACTGTTTGCATGTCTCTATTTCCCTTTCATGTAATATATTGGAACGCACTGTAGAAATATTGGCATCTGCAGTAGCTGTAAGATCAAATATTTTGATGAAGATTATGTACACCTCTCACAGGAAGGAGCTAAGACATATCTGGGGAAAAATAAATAGGCTTCACAATCTGCAAGCTTTGAATCAGTATTAAGCATGATAAAATAAAACAAATACTAGTATTTCCAGCGATAAAAATTCAACTAAGAGAGAAGTGCCAAAACTTACCTTTAGCTTCCACTCTCTCAAATGGGATAGAGTTACTCAGAATACCAGAGTGGTATTAGACCCTGACCAATGGCAGTGGCATTCTGGGGCTGTGGGAGGTAGTACAACTTCTACCCTCAGCTGAAGACCTCAGCCCAGGGAGTTTCTCAGTCTGCAAACACCTTTATATGTATGATTTTGCTGAACTGAATTTTTGGAAGGTCAAACAAAGATTTGTTGTGAGGAAATGGCATTTATTTCATGTCACAGTTTTTTACCCCTTCCCCTCAAATTTCTTGCTGCTCCTACCAATACACCAATAACACTCTCAGCTGTATTCTGGAAACAACTTTTTGTGCTACTTGATAACGCAGAAATGGAAATTTTTCAGTGTCCAAAATCAAGGCTTAAGAAAATTGGGTGATATATTAATATTTCTCCTGTATGTAACATTTCTATTTTGTGACTTATTTTATGTGATAATGTTTAATGAATTTCCATCTACTGCAGGTATTATCTTTTGTGTATTCAGAGGCATTTTCCCCCCTTTTCTTTTCTCTAAGTACTTATGAGAATATACTATTTCCAGTATGTTTTCCTTCCGAGATGAAATTCCACTTTCTTAATAGATATTAACCTCTGCCATATGCTGCAAATGGTAGGCATACACTGTACTATAATGTGGTCTGTTACACCAGAAAAAGGTTTTACTATATTAGCATAAGTCAAGCTATCTTTTCTCCTAATTGATTGTGTTTTCTTTATTATCAGTTCCTACTTAATTCTGTACTTTTATATTATAAGCATTTGTACAACATGCACCTATTTCTCTGAATCTTTTCATCATTTTTCCAACCCTTCAATGAAGTATGCCTCCTAATACTGTCAACGTCCAATACTAACAGCTAGGAAACAACAGAGCCTCTTCTGTATCTATGGAGGGATGTAAGATTCATGTATAAGGTTCCAGTGTG
The DNA here is from genome assembly GCF_000691975.1 of Corvus brachyrhynchos. Taxonomy (NCBI): domain Eukaryota; kingdom Metazoa; phylum Chordata; class Aves; order Passeriformes; family Corvidae; genus Corvus; species Corvus brachyrhynchos. Next base: position 511,608 of record NW_008236636.1, on the reverse strand, counting down.
CTAAGGGAACTTTATTCCCTTTGCTTTATGTAACTTCCGCAGAAATTTTTTTTTCCAACAAAAAATTTTCCTCCTAGGCCAAATTTGCATGAGGCACTGGAAGCACATCAAGAATTTAAGCCACATGCCAATAATTTGAATGTCCAACATCAAGTTTCTAGAGCTAGCCTAGTGAATCCAAGATGTTTGACAGGGTTTGGCTGACAGGTCAAAGGGTAGAAGAGCAATAGCTTTGTTAGCAGATAGGTAGAGGTTAGGGAACATACCAAATGGTATCATGTGCTGTTTTGACACCTGAGTCAAGTCTGCACTGGCTTACAGTATTATGACCCCTCTTGGATGGCAGACTTCTTTCTAAGGAAGGTTTAACATTAATTGCTTCTATGAAAATAGGGATCTTGAATCATTAAATCAGGTATTTAATTTCTTTATTCACTGTCCCTTCGCATTGCAAATGCATATTCTTCCATGAAGAATCAGGGCAGTAAGTACAGTGAAAACACCACAATATTGTGTCCTGTTGCTCTTTTTCTTCAGGTCAAGAGCCTCAGTTTACTCCTTAATTTAGTGATCTAGTTGCTTGCAATGCCTGTGGATGCTCCTTCCTGGCAACAAAGCAAACATCTGTATCTTTTGCAACAAAAATTCATCATTTCACCTTCTTACTTCTTCTGGTAATTTTTATGCTGCTCTGTTTGCAAGTAATTAACATTATTTCATTTTTAAATATAGTATTTTCTGCTGTGCTTGGTAATTTAAGATTTATTCTGCTAAATCCTCACTCCCAAAGTGTCTCCTTCATTTACAAAATATATCCTCTCTAGGCAGGTCCAGTATTTCTTTCACTTTTACAAAAGATCCCAATATTCTATTCTTTATTGAAGGAAAAAACTTATCTATAACAAATTATTCATATCGTTACTAATGTTTTCCTTCATTCTTACACAACTAAATAGATTTAGGCATACAGAGACCTAGGGCCTGAAAACTTTGTATTTTTGGTCTGTAGGTTTTTTTTTTTGTTGTTTTATAAGACCAATTAACTTCGAACCACTTTGTGTCTGGATTTTAGCTTTGATTTTAGTGGTATACTGTATTCCTGTCAGACTACTTTATGTTTTGCTGGCCTTGTTTTTCAGAAACACTAAGTAACTATAATTAATCAAAGGCAAATGTTAACTTACAAATATTGGAATTTTATTTTTTTGTTAGAACTAGGGAAACTTATCTGAAAAATAATATATTTTATAAAAAGAATTTTACAAGCTTACAAGCATGATGTTTTGTATAGCACACAAATAAGAAAAGAGTTTTGTTTGGTTTGGTTTATGCTTTAAAGAGCAAGACTTTGGAGAACGAGTGACGTATCAGTAGGGGACGTGCCTTAGTTGATGCTGAAATTAATGTTCGGCAATTTGTTTGAACTTGGATGACAGAAGTCCTGACGCTAGCAATCCTCGGCCAGCTAGAAACCCAAGAGACCCAACAAAAAAAAGATAAAAGGAAAAAAAGACTACTTAGAGGCCTTGTGGTATTGCTGAGCAAAAACCCAAGCATTTAAAAAAGCTCACAGAAAATTTGTGCTTGAGTTAGAAACTGATTCAGATCACTGCTTTCATTGTCTGAATCCTGTTATCACAGAAGATAATGAAATTCCTGAGACTGTCTAAAGGACATTTGGGAGTGAGTTTTCACGTCTTCTAATTAGTCCCTTCACTGACATTTGGGTTTTTTCCAGATCCTCTGGCCTTGTGCCTGTTACTGTCTTGTGAACTTCCTCAGTTGTCTTTAAATCTTGCTGTCTGACTTAGTTGGGCTTGATTAAAAGCGCACTGAAGTTAATGGAGAGTTCCATCACATTCAGTTTTTTTTGGGGCACTACTTAAACTGGAAGCAGATCCAGCTGTGACCATTGCCTAACACATTCCATGTTAGAATGCATTCCCACTGCATAGTTTCTGGCAGTAGTAAATGAATTAATTTATTCCCCTTCTTTTTTGAGAGGGCTTTGTTTCCATTTCAGTTCTCCCAGTTCTTTGAGGTGCAATGACTCCTAACTGTGTTCTTGAACTCAGTGCCAAAGCCTCAGGGTCATCCTATTCTTGTTTTTCCAAAACTTTGATTATAAAGCACTGAGCCTTTTATTCAGACTGTCAACATTCACTTGTTATAAATATAATTTTTTCTTTGTTTTCTTTTCTTTCACTCTTCACAGATTCATCCCCAGGAACTTGGGATAAGGAAGAATGTGTGGAAAAAATGCTAGCTTTGCCATAAAATGAAAAAACCTATCCGACCCTCAGAAAGAGCTTGGGTATTGTACCAACTTTCCCTCTTGTCAGCTTCTTGGCCTGCCAGTCTGAACAGAAGTAGAGGTCTTCAGTTTACTGTGTCCACTCTGGAAAATTTTTGTACTGTTTTTTAACGAGAAAAGCAAGATATATCCAGCTTTGAAAGGAGTGACAGGGGAATCCCAAAATATCTCATTCATTTTGCTATTTTACCTTGGCACCTGGCTAAAAGATTCTCCTGGTCTGAAACTGAGTAATAAAGCAAAATAAATTAGCATGTTGATGTATTCTCATCTCGAATAAGAGTAACAGAATAAAAGATCACTTTCTCCTGGGCCAGGAACCAGTCCTGCATAAGGGGGAGGTAATACATGAGTGTTCCAGTAATGGTGACAGTAAGTTCAACTGTTGGGTTGTGCAGTCTCTAAAAAAATTGCACTCAGTTTCCTCCAGCTCTTCCATATTTTGTGAGCAGAAATGCATCCATCAGATGAACGAAATGGGGTCACTCACATTGTGTGACAGAGACAGTTGTGTTTTGGTCAGAAGTGGGAGGTCCATGAATATGCATTTCTCAAAATATGTTATTCCTCATGAGCTTGTTAATGTTAGTATGAGCAAGCAAATGAATGTTTGTTTTCTTTGAGTTTATTGTAGACAAGTGACTGCAAAGTAGATGCAACTCCTTATACAGACATTCTAAATTCGTTGAAAAGACATGCATTATTGGGAATTTAAAAAAAATATTTTAGGATTTAAAATATGAATTTTCAAACAATATCTTTTTGCCTATACATATGTACCTCAATCTAATTCAAATGCATTGGTTTTCGTTTCCTAAGTAAAAGTAGTATTTAGTACTCCATATTATGCCCACTGAATGAAGAATTTTACTACAGTACATAGCAAAGAGCACTACCTTTTTGCACCTGGATCAACCTTCTTTTACATCTTACTTCTCCCAGACCTTTAATATGAAAATCCTGCAACATTTTCATGGATGTTACATGATGCACCAGTGCATCTGCTTCATGTCCAAATAAATGTTTTTCTCACCTTGTTTATAATCTGTGACTTTATTGTTTCCTGAATCATTATTTATTATTTATTTTCCAATTTTAAATATGTGGTCAGAATTATATTGAACAAAGGAAAAGCACAATGTGAAATCCTGGAATCATTGAAGTTCCTACAATCAGTTTGAGGGCTAAAATAAATCCAGGCCAGTATTTTAGACTGTTTCCTTCTGCAATACTGAACATTCTTGAATGTTTGTTTGTTTGTTTGTTTGTTCTAAAGGCATAGTGAGAGGATGGAGGGGTAGAAGGCTGTTTTGATAGATCCCTTGCCTGTCTCAGTATCACTTGCATTTCATGAATTGCTGGATTGTGGAACTTCGTTCACCCTAGGGCCCTGGGAAAAGGAGAGCATCATATGAACCTCTCTGGGACTAGGGAACAAAGACTGGATAACAGAAAAACAAATATCTCAGAGAGAAGGAGAAAGGAAGGAAATCATGTGTCTGCAGAAGGGATTAGCATTTCCATTTTGCTCATCAAAGTTAAAAGAAGTACAAAAGAAGGATTTAGAGTGCTCCAACTGGTCCATCCCCTGAGCAAATCAGTATAAACAGCAGGGAAAAGAGAGTTAAACAGAAAATTTGAGATAGCTACAATTGTTTCTGCTAGCAAAGCCTTGTTTAGATTTAATTATTTCTGCATAAACAGTGAATGCCAGTAATAAAAAGAAGCTTTTTAATGAGTCAGAGGAATAACTACCCGTTACGTACAGATCTACTGAAGTGTCTTATTTCTCATTTGCCTGATTTTTGGTTCTTAATGGTGGATTCATTTTCAGTTCAGATACGCTTAAACTCTGTTATTTTTTTCCTCAATGGTTACATTTATTGTGACCTCTTACTTCCATGGTTGATGCAGGCAGATAGCATATGACTTTTTCCCTGTCATTCAAATATTTATTGTTGCTTTTTTTGTACTGCCTGTCCAGCTGTTTAGTTTCGGATTTTGGGGGTTTTCAGTTGGTTTTTTTTTTTTGGTTGGTCAGGGTTTTTTGAATCTTGCAGAAAAAAAATAACATGCCGTTTTTTTGTCAGATGTACGCTAGGTCTGTCTAATATTGCTTACTAACAGTAAAATCTCAGAATATTTTCGTGCAGTCTGGTCTACCAGACTGTGATGAATTTCTAAGTGAGCATGCAGAATACTGTTTTCTTGCATATGTAAAGACTATATCTATATAGTCTCTGATACATCATTGCATTTGGTATACTTAGAATTTCTAAGTTAAGAAAAAGCGTTAGCTTTAACAGAGACCATGCACATTTACAGTAGAATCAAACAATCCATAGTTACAGGAACAGAAATGGATGGCTCCCACTTTTATTTCAGAAAGGGTGATTTAGAGCCTTCAATATCTGCTTCTGAAATTACCAAACTTTGTTGCAGACTGTGAGCAAGATCCAAAACCTATTACTTTTAATCATCTTAAGCAAGGCTTGCTGTAAAATTCTAAGATCCTCCTTAAATACATTTTCAATTTTACATCTCTAACATTTGTTTAATAATAAGCTCACAAGTTAAATCCATCATAGCATGTTATTCACTCTTTTTGTATGTTATAAATTTCAAAGCAGGTGAAAACCTTGTCAGATTGTTACTATATAGTATATGTGAATAAACCATTCTGTTAGCCTAGAAAAGCACTTTGGAAATCAGAGAACTCCAATTATTCAAACTCTGCTAAAACAGGTCTGCAATACCCTATGTAATAAATTATATTCCTTGCACTTCTTTTTATTTGATTAAAGAGTATCAAGAGAATATATTTTTTCTAAGGATATGAGAAGTAGACATTTTTTCTAATGACTTTGCTGGAGAAATCTTAATGGGTCAACTTTTTCTACCTTGTTACTATTCCTTTCATACTTTTGAAATGACTTGGGTTACACATGTGGGTTGGTCTGTCAGGTATGTGCATGCACACAGATCTTTGCAGGTTATACTAGAGCTCATTAATGAAAGCAGTTTCAGGAATTCCCACTGAGGCCAAAGGCAGGAGTCAGAGCTTCAGACTCACATACTTGGGTCCTATTCCTCTCACATTAGACAGACTGTCATTCTTCTAAAACCAAATCTACAGTTTGTGTTTAAGAGGTATAATTTACATCAGTTTTGAGAAGGAGCAGGGAAAGAAATCACTGTTCTTTCTTTAATCATGGTTGAATATAAGATAGCACTGCTGCGTATGCAAGCATGTGGTGTTGCAAAATGGTTTTTATTAGCATACAGAGTTATTGTCTGCTGTTTCAGCCCAGCCTGTGGACTGGTGGTGTTAGACCCTTTCAGGAAAATGCAGTTCCTGGCCTCAGAGATGGAAAATTTCAGCATGTTTTTGCTTAGCTAAACAAGTACAGTTCAGAGCTGGGTTATCATATTTATCGCTAAAAGATGAATGATGTTTTGCTTGGGACTGAAAAATAAACGGAAAACCAAGTTCAATAAGACAAGGATACGGAATTCAGTAGAGGACAAGCTTTGTGTTGTATGTTGACATACCCATGTATTCAAATGAAATTGTGAACGCTATTATGCTGCACTTATTTCATAGATAGAGACTGTAAGAGATTTTATGAAGCATAATGTCCTCAATATCCTGAGAAAATTTGAAACTGATGTAATGAATTAAAGTTGCTTTTCTCATTAGCATAAATATGTCCCAGTTTCATATGAAATTGTATGTATGCTCTTAGGTTTGCATTTTGTATTAAATATATTGCTGTGGTTTATACCCTCTATACACGTTTCCAAAATGTTAAAAAATGTTTGTAAAGAAGATGGCATTTGCAATTTCATTTGCATTTGAATGCCTTCAACTAATCCTATGTTTGCAACATAAAGGTGTTCTTTGCTTTCACTGAATTTTTTACAAAATGCATTGATATTAATAACTTGTAGTACCATAAATTTTATAACAGTACAACTCACTAGCAAGTAATTCTCACACACAGTGATCCAAAAAAAGTTGTAATTCCTCCAGACTTCAGAATATAATCTGGGAATCATTAGTGCAGTGTATAAACCAGTAATTTTAACACTTTACACAGTCACCAGTGTGTTAGACATGCATTTAGTGTTCATGTTCTCTAAATATCAGTTGCATCCTTCAATGCCATATATACATTGTCTCCTTTTGATTGTTTCTTCTAGCAGGAGCCAAGGTACTGGCTCTGAGGGCTTTGATATCAAGGGATGCTCTACCATCCTCAATTTACATTGCTCTGATCTAGAATTTTGGAAATATATTAATTCTCTTAATCTCTTATGGAATCAATGATTGAGTATGGTCCTGTTAGATAATCCTACTCTGTCTACAACAGAGAATTTCAGGCTCTATCCAGCTTCTGGATGCTTCAGCTTACACGGCTGAGGGTACAGAAGGAATGTGGCACTCAGTGGGTACATGGGAGGTGGGTGCTGTGGTCAGAGAATGTGGGGAAGAAGTGAACAAGCCAGTTGCACAAAGTGAGACAGACATAGCTGATTTGGGCCAGGGCTAACCACAGCCTGACTCCAGGACCTCTGGCACTGTAAATGAGACACATCACCCTCCATCCAAATTTTTTTTTTTTTTATATTGTTTATTTGGTTTGAATTTCTGCTTTAAACTGTTTCTTTTCTGAGTAGATGTGGGAACATGTCCTTTGAGACACTAATGTACAAAGAATGTGAGAATCTTGGTTTTTCTTGTAGGCTTTAAGGAAAACTATTAATTTACTTTAGCTCTTGGAATGACTATGGATTTATCTATTACCAATAAAATAATGTGTCTGTGAACAAGAATTAAACATGTTTTTAGCCAGACCTTCACTTATAGGAATTAAATATTTGGAAAACAGCTTTTAAAAGTTTTTAGAAAATATCAACAAAGACAGCAGCTCAGCAAGAGTGCAGATTGCTATGAGCATGACAATGAAGGAAACTATCATTGGTTGATGAGTGGCATGTGAAACTCTCTGCTATTTTACAGGTCAGACCGTCATATTTTTAAAATGCAGGTATCCAAGAAAAATACTTAAGTTAATGCTCTGTGCTTATTTGTGGTTGAACTAAAGTATTAAAACGTTGCTTTTCAGCTCTATTTGAAATATAGGGGGCATTTTCCAAAAGTGTTTTTCTAATTTATATACACACACACACTCACACAGATCCTAGCAGCTTCAAAGGATCTCAGCATAGTGTAATCAAATGGCCTTTAAACTTTTAATTTGTGGCATTGTCTTTTAGGGGTTTTCTTTGTTTTGCTTCATTGCCTGAACAATGTGTCATTGACCCTCATTGCCTAAAATCAGTATTTACTCAGCTCACCACCTGCACCAAGTTACCCTGTGGTCTTGCTCTGCAATCTCTGTCACGTCTCTGTTGCTGTTAACAGAAGCAGGATCAGAATAGGCTGATGAAAGAAAGGCTTTTTTTCTAGCACAGTCAATACAGCTAAAATACAGGTTAAATGGTTCACTGACTGAAATTTCACTATCAGATACCATTCAGAAGAGATAAACAAAGCAAAACCCTGATCTAAGCAAGTGTTGGGAAAATGAACAAGGACTGGATGATACACAGAAAGGAAAAGGAAAGTGTTATCTTTCCACGTAATTGCACATTTAGTTTGTTTCAGTACTATTTCAACATTGCTTATGTCTTGTTTTCACACAAAGCTGTGCTAATGAATGTGTGAAGGAATCATTCATGGGGAAGTTTCAGCTTGTGCAAGTTTCCCGAAGTCAGGAAACCCAGATTTATCTGGATTCATCCAGCTTTAAACTAAGGGAATAACTCCAGCTCTGGTGCAGAGGAAAATTCTCCATACAGGCACAAGGGAAACAGTGTTGAATTTCATGGTATAAATGGTGCTTTCTTTTTGTTTCAGTCCTTTGATGAGCAGTGCAGTGATTATAGTGTTGTTTTGCCCAAATGCCCGCAGTTATTTGCTGATTCCTTTGGTAGTCAGTTGGTCTGCTGTAAGTAACTGGGGAAAAAATTATCTGCTGGCACCATGGCAAAAGGCCTTCTGTCAGCCATATGTAAGTTCAGGTGGAAACTTTAAAGTTTCCTATCTGTAAGAGCAGTAGAGGAATTCTCCTATGATGGTGAAAAGCCTTTGGTAGTTTTAGTGCACCAAAATGCATTAACTAGATTATGTGATAACAAGTAATGGAGATTTTTGGTCCAAATGAAGAAGTTGTATATGAAGATCAGAAGGGCTTTTTAACCATCCATGGGAAGGGAGTAAGTGGGAATATTCAGCTATAGGCTGATGTGGTCAAAATGGTAGGCAAGGAGAAGTATTTGCAACTGGGCATTTATAATGTATGAAGTGTATCTGAATGATCATGTGTGAGGAGAGAAGGAAGAAAGAAGAAAAAGTATTGCTGTACTGGAGACCAGAAGAAAGACATTTTAACAACAGAGCTTTACAAAAATGCTGAAAAGAACCATGCATAGGAATGACAGACAGTTCAGGCATATGAAAGAGCATAACATGTAGTGACAAACTTCACACCACAGAAGATTGTGGGGTCTGAAAGAAGAGTGGGTGAGATATTAACATCAGTAAGGAAGACACATAGATGACATTGTGGAGAATTACAGAAGAAAAAGAAAATTTTCCCCATTCAAAATTACAGTTTCTTTAATGTAGTCATCAGCAGGAGACTGGGGAATCCCCACCACAGAGGTTAAAGATCAAGAAGTGTGAATCAATAAACTTGTCTAAGGAAAATGAGCAATGGGAGATCAGCAGGGAGTGGAAGAGATTGAGGGAAGGACTAAGAACTACTGAAGAATGACTTGAGATGTAAGAGGACACCCAGTTACTGATGTTGCTATTTAACCCATAAATAAGATGCTGAACCACCACTTTTTCACATAATCATTTCCTGGAAGGAAAAAAAGACAGTTTATCTCTGTTATGCAGAGATGTAGGTGTTCATCTCATTTGTAATTTCTAGTATTCATAGATTTTCTTTACCTTAGTAAATTCTGAGGAACACAGCTGCAGTTGGTGAAAATCATCAGATTTTCCCATCAGAGTGCAGATTAATGAAAGTTGAGCCCTGAACAATTTATGGTGGTTTAATGATAACTAACATGCAAGCATAATATGCCAAAACTAAATGTAAATTAAAGAACAGTGCAGTGTGACTTGTAAAACGACATTACTGAAGTAAAGCCATCTCTGAGGCAAATCATTTGGGGCCTGTGGTGAGCACAGTCTGTTGGCAAAAGTTGTTGATTTCGTTTACACCTCTGAAACCCCATTAGCACAGGCAGATTTTGGCCCACGTGCTACTTTAAATAGAATTCAAGGGCAGTGAATAAGTCAGACATTTCTGTCATTAAAAAGAATCCTGCTGAGGGGACCAGTCAGCTTTGGTTGCTACTCTATAGTGGCAGTGACTGTCACTGTATCAGCTGCTACAGAGAAAAGTTTGTTCCTGAAGGACTTAATGCAAGAGAATTTGAAATGATTTCATTTCATTTTGTCTGAAATTTTATATCATTGAATAAAGATAATAAAGGGAGCAGAGGAGGACTCCATAATATATAGTCTGAGAAGAATAACCAAAGGCAACAAAAACTTTCCCTTTGGCAGTTAGTTTTTTCCCTTTTACTCCATGAAACATGAGAACTTTTATTATATAAAACTGTGCCTTCTTGTGAATTTTTCCTTTAGGTTTGCCAATGAGAGATGATGATTTAATTCTTTCCAGATATTCAGTTGATTTAATATAATTTCTTTCATGTGGAACAAAAGGGGATAAATGGGCACAGATCCTAGAATATCTATTCTTTTTCACAAATCCTTAAGGGTACATTTCATAGAATCACAACATATTGTTGGCACTCAATTCTTGAAATAATTACACGGTGTTTGATTATAAGGCTGTTTATTGAAGATCATATGGTGTTTGTCCTGTGTGCTTACCCTGTTTTTTTTCTTTGTTTTAATGGACTGAGATGTATGCTTGAATCAGAAATACTATTTAAACAGATATTTGGATAAGAAGCCCTCTTGTCCAGGTTCTCTAGACGCAGCTGTTACTATTTCAAACCCAGCAGCTTTCAAGTACCTCATTCTCATTTCATTTCTTTTGGATTATTTCCAGAATAGCTTGAAGCATTGATTATGGTTAAAAGCTTCATTTTCCTCTAACTAAAACCAGTTTCATGAAAATCTTCATTTTATAGTATCTTTTATTCATTCTTGTGCCTCTTCCTCTACCCTATGTCGCATACGTGCATGCAGTATGTTTCTTTTGTGTGCTACACATATTTAATTGGAAAAAAACCATACTGAAACGAGCATATATATCACTCAATTGGGAGCTATTGACACAAAGAACAACCTTGCCACTGTGGAATTCTGGCAAGAAGATGAGTCAGTGTGGAGAGAAAATGAATGATCCAAACCAACATTTTATTCCCTAATTAGATTGTGTATTGAAATAAAAATGTGTTGTGTTAAGGGTGAGCCAAAAAGAAATAATGTGGGTACAAGGATTTAATAAGCTGTTGAGTATTTTCTTCTCAGCTTTCCCTTTCCTTTGAAATTCACTTTCAAAATTAATGTCTTTTTCTACTCTTCTATATATGATTAGAGTAGAAAAGGACTTAGGGAAACTCAAGTAATTTACCTTTTAGCCCTTACTTTTCCCTTAGTTTTTAATAGGAACCCATAAGATCATCCTCCGTGTCTGGGAACCGCTGCTTCACTGACTTCATTGTCCCGAACGAGGGAACAGCTGAATTTTGTTGCTATTGCTGTCATGGCCATTTCAAAACAGTGCTGCTGTTCTCACTGTCAAATTGTTGACCAGAAGCCATTTGGGACCAATGTAACCCAATCTATCTGTATAATAAGAAGTTTACTTTTACATTCCTGGAACCCCAGAGGATGTAAGATCAGATGTTTATCTCCTTAAAAAAAAAAAAGCCTGAAAAAGGTTTATCTTGAAAAGTAACCTGTTCTTTAATAAAAAAAAAAATACTGCAAGTTGGATTTCTGATATTCTAAAATTTGAATTTAAATTTAAATTTGCTCCATATCAATCAACATTAAGCATCCAGTTGTTTTCCTATCATGAGTAAGATGAATTTACAAAGCCAGCCAATTTAGATGGGCAAAGATTTTATAATTAAGCAGTGTTTGGACAGTTAGAATTTCTTTAAACATTTTTTCTATAACCATCAAATATTGACTTTTATCCTTCAGCATGCACAACCTTTTTCTGATGTTCTTAAAAAAAAAATAGGACTTTTTCATTGCATGATGTGAAATGGAGGCTAGCAAGAAGCCAAAACTTTGCTTTGGATGTTGTAGTACATCTGAGCTGTGATTCAGCAGCTCACAGTACTGAGGGGGCCATGGCACTTCCGTAAAGCCCAACAAGTAAACACGCCTCTGAAAATTAGTAGACCTTGGATCTTACATCAACCAGTGTCTGATACATCAGCTGATGAAACTAAGCATATAAGCTGATAAAACACAGAGAAGCATATGGTTTACAGGGTGAAGGCTAAGCCTGAGAAGCTGCCAGAATTGGTTTGCCAGCTGACATTGCCTCTTCATGTGGTTTCCAACTAATGAAATTGATGGCTGTGGCATATTATCATATTCCTTCTGTAATTCATTCTAAAAGGCAAGAAAAAAAGCATGAAACAGTGCACGGAATACAGCAATGCATGATCTGAAGAAAGCTCATGGGTGTTATTCACATATCTGCACAGTTCATTTGTGTTTGGACTGAGTATTAATCAGTGCTTTAGTCAGCATTACAAATATTCAACACTTACTCTTAGCTGTTGCTGTTGTGTCAGTTCCCAAAAGAAATAACTCTAGACTAGGCTGAAGGATTATAAGTCTCAGGCTATAAGCAGCATTGTGGACTGATATTTTCCAAGCTTTCCAGCTTCCATTTTTCCTCCCTAAAAGCACATGAGCATCTTGTGTCTCCTTCCCCATTCTTTTACAAATGTTTTTCCTTCTTCCTCTTTTATACGCTCATCACAAATTTTTCCTCTTCCCTTCCTAGTCATTTTTTAAATGTCTTTTATTTTCTCTTTTCTAGTATTTGAGTTCTTTTTTCTTCTTCCTTATCAAAGAATCATTATATTAGTGACATGAAAAATGAAAGATACACTATTTTTATTACTTGTTCAGATACAGGCCACAACAAGAGCTTTTTCCTATACCGGGAAATACTGAGTAAAACTGGTAACAACTGAGGGTCCTGCACAGATTTTTGAGATCTCTAAGAATTCTCCCTAAAAAGGCACTTTTTCTACAGTTACAATGCTGTGAAAGGGCACTTTTTAAAAAGTGGAAAAGGCCATCAATATGGCTAACGTTAGCATACCTTTCTAAGTAAAAAATGCCATCCACAGCCATTTTGAATGTGATCTGATAACTGATTTCTGATTTGTTCATATCACATCACTTCCTTTTCATCACAGTTTGTATCTGTTCCCAGTTCTACAACTGACAAAGTAACTCCATGATTTTGTGATGCAGAAGGGGGACTGTAACGCAGGGTTTGCAAAAGTAGGAAAATACAGGCACAAGTCTTATTAATGCTTTGATGAAAATGAGAAGCATGGATAACACTGCAGCTGAAATAATGCTCAATGTTCCTCAATACATAATAAGTCTGCCACATTGATACCAGACAGAATGCAGTTGTAAATAAATAACAATGGAGAAAAAAAGGAAAGCATGGAATTCTTGACTTAAGAACAGAAAATTTACTTTTCTGATTGTTTTTTTATTTGGTAGTCAGTCCAATGTAAAAATACTTATATTTGTTTAAAGAAGAAATAATTATTTTAATCTTCTTCTTTATATAAAAATGAAAAATAAACCTCACACCATGTTTATATGTGGTATTTTAAATTGAATGTTAAAGAACTTGCACCAAACCAAAATAAACACATAAATAACTAGCTTTTTAAAAGATCCAAACCACTGGGACCTTCAGAGAAAACCTTCATGCACAGCTTTCTCTTCCCAATTTGATCACTAATTTAGAAGCAGGCAATTTGGGGACCTTGCTCCTGGCAGATTTGTCAAAGACAGTATAAGTGTTACTCACTTCTATTTTGCTGCTAAACATAGTTGAGGAGCATTGCCATCAGTCTTTTTCATTGGAAGCAGTTCCAGTCATTACAAAAAACAAATATTAGGATTCACAAAGCAGTGTGAACCTCTAGTCTGGTGCTGAAAACAGCCTCCTCAGAGAGAAAAAAAAAATCTACACTCCAATTCAATCTGCTTCTGATTCAGCCAAGGACTTGAGCCTAGATCCTATAATACCATGAAGCCTATCTTCACTGCCAGGAGAGAGAATCAGTGATTATTTCAAGTCCTGTAACAAAGTAGAGCATCACAAGGAGATTACCACCCTTGAAATAGGCTTCCTAGCAGTGGGAGCATGATTTCAAACAAATTCAAGGATTTCATTAACTGGTGAAGGGCATATCATGCTACATGGACATCTTAGCAAGAAGAATATTAAATAAGAAGCATGAAATTTTTCCTTTCCTCTGGCTGAAACTATTTGCAAGTCTTTTTCTGAATCCACTAAAATTTAATAAAAATGGTGATAGACCATTTTAATGAATACAAACTTACTGAAAAAGCCTAGCTTCACTTGAGACTTGCTGAGTCCACATGCCACTTTCATTGCCCCAGCCCCTAATTAGGAACAGCTTTTCTTGGTGGAAGATGTGATTCTAGTTCCCCCACAAATTTTCCTACAAAAAAGACTGGGGGTGGGGAGAGTAAGCCTTGGAAAAGAGATTTCCAGATATACTCTCTGTACATGACAGCACCAGCCTGGGTCTGCACGCAGACACTGGAGGAGGTCTGAGCACTGTGAGCAGTGGGGCTGTTCTGCTGCTGTAGCTGTGTGCAGCCAGGGCAACCCTTTCCCTGGGGAATTCCGGATGGAGTTGACTTACCAGGAAAGGGCAAGACATCAGGACAGACATTAACACCACATGTGTAAAGATGCATAAGTGAAAAAACACTGAAGAAACAAAACTAAATGAAGCTGATAGGCAGAGAGTTTGGTCAAATGGATATAAGAATCATAGAGTGATTTAGATTGCAACAGATCTAGTTCCAACAACTCTGTCATGGGCAGGGAACCTTCCACTACACCAGGTTGTTCAGAGCCTCATCCAACCTGGCCTTGAACAGTTCCAAGCATAGGTCACCCACAACTTCTCTGAAGCCTTCTCTTCTCCAGGCTGCAGTCCCAGCCCTCTGAGTCTGTCTCCACAGGAGAGGTTTTCCAGCCTTCTGATCAACTTAGTGGCCCTCCTTTGGACTCATTCCAATGCTACAGAAACCGAGACAAAAAGAGTAAGAAGAATGTACAGACTCTTGGCAACAGCACAGGAAGTATAAGAAAAAACTGTATTTGGAAAGGTTTTGAATTCATTAAAGTGTAGATTGCTGGAACTAGCACTGCTAGGGCAAGCACAGGACTTAGAAGCAATATCACTTCTACTAATGGGGGAGATAGTAACTTAGCTAGGGCAGAACATGATATGAATTATGGATATTGCTTCTTACTCTTGACGTGAAGTGGTTATTACTATTCCTGAGTATCACTACACAGAGAATGTGGTGCCCTATAGAGCCTCTCTTCATGTTTAAATGGGTAAGCAATTCTGGGTAAAAAAATGCAATTATGGAGGAGACTTTCAGTCAGGAGAAAGATATTAACTTGCTGATTTTAACAATGTCAACGATCCTCAGCCACACATGGCAGAAGAGGGATATTAGCTGTTTAACAATCAACACAGAAATGTAGATGCTACAGTAATCTGATCCCAGGTAGGTAATGAAACTAGCTGCAATTTGGTATCAGCAAATAGTTTTTCTAGGCTGGAAAAGTGAACAGCAGCTACTTGTAGCAAACATTGGAAACCACTTGGGTGCAGCAAGGGTGACTGAAAATCCCTTCAATGACACAGGATAAGTGCTAGAGTTAGAAATTGCAAACATGCAAATTGGTTTTCTAGTTGTCTTCTGAATTTTTACCTCAGTGTTTGTGTTTCTTCCTTCAAGTGTCACACAGTCTGCTGTGGCCACTGGCTTCTATTCACAATTGTTATGGTGGCGTTTTTCCCTCAAAATGTTGAAGAAGAATAGTGGTAGCAAACTGGACTATTGAGAAAGAAACAGAAAATGCCAGAGAAGAGCATGGAGCAGGGAGAATCACGCATGTGGCCAAATTTTTAACTGTGCTGGCAGCATCTGAAAAGGACTTTTCTTCTTGCAGATCCAGTTGTGTTATAAAACCCCACAGCCTTTTGATAGATCCAGCATTCCAGCCTCCAATTATGCTGGCAGGCATGTCAGAAATGCCTTGGTATTTTTCAGTTCTTGAGTCTCTCACTTTGCTTTAATATTTTTCTTTACAGGGCAACTGTCTGTACCCTGGACTGAGGTGATAGCACATCTGTGTTAACAACCTTAATTTCAAATGTACCTAATATGTAATATGGATTTCTGCAAAAAAGTCCCAGATGTTTGTGGTTTGGTTAATGATCAACTGTGACTGCAGTATGCTTATGGTGACCCGTTCTCAGCTTCTTGTAAATGTCTTTATTTCTGTATGTGGTATTCCATTCAAAACTGTTTGCAATGTATTCTGACAAGTAAGGCAAGCAAATGGCTCTTCTATGATGCCAGCTGCACTTTCAGACAGGACAGCTGAGTTCCTCCCTCCTTTCAGAGGAAAAGAACACAATTTTTTCTGAACCAGGAAATATCAGTGGGGAGTCTTAGAGCAATCTTGGATTAGGAAGAATTAACATCAGATTTTCAAGCACAGTGATGCTTTTTACATTGTATTAGCAGCTCTCAACATTGGGAAAAAGACAATGTGTTTTACATATTCCTTTAATAGTCTTCTGGCACAATGAATGAACTGACTGTGTAGTGGCTGAAAGCCTACATTGTTTAGTTCCACACAATAATGCAATTTAGGCCTTCTATTGTAGTCTGAAAGGAAATTTTACCAACTTTCCCAGGACATTTAAGAATATTAAAACTGTTGTAAATGGCCGTCTACATGCAGCAAAGAAGCTTAACCCCCAATCAATACTGACATATTTTGTGAAGGTCACTGCAGCAACATAGCTATTTTTTATTCTATTTCATGGAGCTGGTTCTGGGAGAGAGACTCAAGATGGAACAAATTGGCCTAAGTGAGGATACTTAAAATTTTCTCTTTAATTAAATAGTTCCCAGATGTGGAGTCAGTGCATTGTCTTAAAGGTGCAGAGTACAGAGCACTTGGCAGCAGCAGATCTTCATCCCAATAGAATTCTTCTCTTCACTCAGATTAACTGGGATTTGACAGAGACAAATCTTGAGCATCAGTCTGCAGGTGTTCTAGAATTGTTCCATAGGAAAGTACTGACTATTTGAAGGACTGATTTATAATGATTTCCGAATTACACTGTATTGGACAAATAGCAGTGCAGCTGATAAAAATAACTGTTAAAAATTATTTCATCAGATCTTGTGCTTCTGATCCCATCACATAATATGGCCCCTATCCAGAAAATGGAGTACCTTGATGCTCTAGTACCCTTTTATGATTTTACATTTCAACCTCTCTTCTATGTAAGCTTGACATCTCTTTGGGGAAGGTTTAGTCTTTTCTTCTTTAATGTGTATATGGTACCTCAAAAGTAATAATTTTTTACTGGACCTTCAAGGTGCTTTGCTGTATGATTAGAACTATAAATTATATTAATAATATGCATATATGCCTTTGAATATTCACTCTGGAGTAAATGTACTTGTTTTTTGCTTAAAGCAGAAATTAATTTCCAAGACCAGAACATAATAGATGTTATAATCTAATTAATAGTATTGTCACATAATTTTTTTTCCAAAAATAAATTACTATTATATTATTGAGTAAAGAACTTAGATGACATGCATACATTTTGTAAAGACTTTTAAAATCTGTATTTTTTTTATATAGGGTGAACACAGAGGTACAGAAAATACTTTTGCTAGAAGGGCAAGAGTTTCTCAGCAATCACATAAAAAGAACAACAAAAGTAAATGGCTTTGCGATAGGATTTCTGAATGGGTTAATTCTATACTGGGTTTCTATACTAGGTTGTTTCCACAAGTTCTCCAGAGTAGAATAAGGACTGATTTTCAGATAAAAAGGATTGTTTGTTAGAAACTGTAGTTCTCAACACTTTTAAAAATCTACTTTTAAGAAAATACCTAATCTTCAATGCAAAAATTATACCACATGCATGGTCTTTAAATGCTTACTACTGAGGTCAGTCTTAAAATATTATCAATAGATGCAAGACATCAATGAACAACTAATTGCATTTATCTAGAAATGCAAGAAGACTAAAATAATGACTGATGGATTGCCTGTTGTGCTGGCTAGCAGAAATAAGAATGTCATACTCTCTCAGTCAATAGTTGACTCTAATATTCAAGTCATTTATTGAAATGCCAATATTACAAAATAGAAAAAAATCAACCATATTTGATAAAATCAAGCATATTTCATAAAAAGTTGCCTTCTGGTATCTCCCTTGTTAGTGAGTTGTTAATGTATCATGTTCTAATTACCTGCACTTCTCTAAAATCCAGTATTATTGTGTGCATATATGTGAGTTAGCAGTTTGCTGAATACTGCTCTGAGTTGATTGTGTTTGCTTAATTGATACAATTCCTATGCAAGTGCTTGCCTAGTTCAGTAAATAATTGGGAGGGGATGTATTGCTTAATTTCTTAATTTTCTCTTCATCACCATTGTATTAACTAGCCATTCAAATTTTTATGAAGTACCTAGTCCACGAAATATGTAATCATTACTATTCTTGGTTGTATTTCTCTGCAAACTAAAATTAACCAAATATTCAATGATGATCCCAAAGCTGCAGAAAGAAATGGTGTCAAAATTAGAAATGGAATAAAACAGCAGAAAACTGGGACTTTGAGAGAACAAGATTACATCTCATGTTCTCTTGTCCCTGGATTTGAGTTGGATCAGTTTATTCCAGTCCTGAAACTCACTTAATGAATCCCTACAATTATATATATTCAGTATACTTCTTTGGATGCTAAGCCTCACATACTTTTTGCCTTAAAAGTATTAGTCTTCAAAAGATGACAGCAATTTATGGGTTATTTGCATGTTAAGTGGTTATTCGCCACAAGTCACTATCTGAAATGTCAGTGGCAGTTCTGATAACTAGTAATCATGCAGCTCATGATTTTATTAGCATATGCATTTGGCCAAGTGCACCCAAATTCATTGTGTTAGTTACTATATAACAAAATAAGGACATACAATTTGTCTATAGCAATGATGTTAGCAGGGTAGGCATTGTCACATTTGACAATGTAGTAAAGAAAGATGTAGTAGGCAAGAATTTTCTTTGGAATATTTGGGACCTTACAATGATGATTTTCAATATATTCACATTAGGAATTTATAGGGTAAGGTGTTAAGCACATGTTTCAGGTCCATACAAAATCTCTTCTGAAAGAACAGCCTTTTCAGTTGTAGAAAAGATACAAGCAAAGAAAAAAATTAAAGTCAAATAAAGCTGTTACTTCTTGATTTATGACTTAGAACAAGTTTCATTCCAGCAAGACTTGTATCTTATCACTCTCAGAGTACAAGAGTGACTCTGCAATATCTTTATATGACAACAGCTTGAAGTAGTCGGAAACAAATCATGATGTCCAGTGGGATTGGAGGTTGAATTTCATTTCCATCCAGACGAAGGTATCGGAGGCGAGGGATGTTGCCATAATGACCATAGTCTTCTTCTAAGGCAATGGAAACTGGGCATATTTGAGTCCCATTGACATCTGAAAATATAGATCAACATTGTTAGGTTATGGAAAAATTCATGAAGGTTAAATTCACTTAGGACACAAATAAAGTAAACTTCCACTGATGTTTGCATGTGAGACTGTTGCTTTTGTCAACATTTAACTACTTTGTTGATGGAGCAAAAAAGCATCATAATATAAGGTGATTTAGAACAGTGAATCACATGTTTACTGTGCTGCAATTATGAAAAAAGGCCACTAGATGCATAATTTAACCTTGGAAAAAGAGGATACTAATTTAGACAAAGACATGGTAAGCATTGAGAAATAGCTCTTTACACTCTGAGTGAGGAGGACAATATTACTGCTGAGGGATTTTGAACATCTTACTTCAATGACAGTGCATTAATTTTAGGTTGATAATATTCCCTAATGAAGATCTTGCATTCAAAACAATGACCGTATTGAATCAGAGGAACGTTTATTATAGTGTTTGTAACTTTTAACATCTGTACTTTTCTGTTCTCTCACACTATTCAGTAGAGCTGGTCTTAATTGCAGGAATATCACTTGTGCAATGGGATATTTTTCTTTCTAATCTGAAAGCCAACAAATTCTTAAAATTCTGTATACATCACACATAGTTCATTTCTGTACAGATAAAATTTGAAACTATGGTTTCAATCATTACCCATATTTGTAAGTGTTGAATAGCTTGGGTTCTTTACATTGTCTCCTCTAGGTTAACCCTGCATCATCACTTGGTTGAAATGCTTTTTATATTTTGTCTTCAGTTTTTAAATAGTCAGGCAGCTGCTGCCCTATTTCAGCCTCAGAAAGGTCTTGTGAAAACACTGAAGTGGTGTTTGTTTACCAAAGACGTCAAATTCCTTTGACCAAATTATATTTTTTGGTTGGTCTGACTGCTTGAGGACCTTGGTCCCAGACCAACTGAAGAAAAGTGAATGGAGAATGTGTATGTAACAGATTTTTTTCAACACAATTTTTATGAACAAAGAAATAGGAAAAAAAATTTTGTCCCTTTATATTTAGTAATGATACCATGCACAAGTCTTCTGACTACAACCCCCAATATCAGATAAATGTTATGATGTAAAAATAACAACATAACTTACTTTTTTTTCCCATAGCTTACTTTTATTTTTTTTTCCTCCATTCTATTTTGAAAAACTGCCCAGATGTTTGCAACATCTTGGGAGTGGACTTGATCTTTGTCATAGAAACTAGATAAATACATCCAGTTGGCCAAGGCCTGAAACTTTTGTTATATCTGTGATATCAAAATGTATTTGTCTATCTTGTGAAATTTGATTAATATTGGCAAAGTTTTTTATATTCTTGGAAGAAACAAGCCACAACTTATTTTTATGTGTGAATTTGCAACACAGAAAGCTTGAGAATTTTCATTATGAAAGCAGCTATTAAAAGTTTTAGGTGAATCAACACTATGTAGCAGAAAATATCTGCTTTGTTTGGTCAGCACTACTGTTCATAGAGACAAGATGGCTTCAAGTGCATCCTAAATCTCTGTCTTCTCTGACCTAGAAACTATCTCACTGCACTCCTTTTCACTGGGTTAATTACTCCAGCCTTGAAGTGAGGCAGCAGTTATCTAACCACAGGCCACCTAGGAAGAAGTTATTTCCTAATGATGTGTGGTATGAAGTGGTTTGGGTTTTATTGTTCTCTTCCCATAAACAGTAAATCCTACCCAAACTATCAGGGGAGTAAAAGCCTCTCTCTTTCTCTCTTTTAATCCTCTTCATGGATATATTACTGAATTTTGTTTAAGCAGGAGGAACAGGTCTTTCCTTCCACAGGTACAATTCACCCTGCCTAAACTGATCCATGTAGAGGTTAACTGTCAGTCTAAGTAAACAATTTGGACTCTGCTTATAAACTCTAGAGAGAGATGAATGCTTCCAAAAGGGGACTGACATCTCCTTAACATGGGATGAGTTTCCCTATGCAATAGTGTACCCTTTTCCATCAATTGAGTAGGAGGTCTGTTTGACTTTTTTGATTAAAAAATCTGGAATAGTTTATTCGAAAAAGATTAATTCAACTGCTTGTCAACAGAATTGTTACGTTATAAAATATTGAAAGATAAAAACCCTGAGCTGCTATAAGGGAAAACTGCAAAAGAGGTTCTCCTAAATGGCTAATACTGTATGTCTGCTGAAGAACTGCAGGAGATCCTGTTTTTTTTCCAGTGAAACTTATAATTTAGAAACAAAATGTAGGTAGTTGACCCAAGGATTTCTCCCTTTCTCTACATGTGGAATAATATTATCTCAGAGTATCTATCTCAATCTCCTGTTATTCTTCTAGGGGAACTTACTGTTTGCTCCCTTTCGTCTTTGATAGCACTCTAATACCACCTGCTTACCCTTGCTCACTTGCTACGTCATCATTTCATAGCTTGTCTTTGCTTACTTTAACATTCTCTTTTCCACTATTTAACAGCTCCCCAGAGCCTCATAAGGCTCCTAGGTAAATATGTTGGCATGTGTGTTTTAAAATGCCATGGAATAAATGTGGTGCAAATCTGTTGGAGCCATAATTAGTTTTGGTTTTAAGTTGGTTCTACTTCCCAAATTAGAATAGTAATTTTTCCTCTGTGTGTTGAGATCCTTAGGGAAGGGACTAGATCCTTAGGGAAGGAATGCAGGTGAAATTCTTGTTCCACTGAGACAAATGATGAGGCTATCACTGGCTGTCCTGGGCTTCAGAAGAAGGCCTTATATCTTCATAAATGGTCTCCAGAGAAATGAGGCTGTGCACTCATAGAGAGAATTAATCTTACAAAATAACATACAGCAAAACATAGACAAATGGTATTTTCATAAAAATGCTGATGTCTGAACTCTTGCAATAACAACTCACCAATAGGAAATAAAGCAGTGATTTGCAGTTGTGAGGGAATACCTGAAAACTAATATTATAAAAAGGGCTTGTACTGCACACATAAAAGTAAACCTTCAGAAGGACTCTTTTGTGGAGAAACCAGATCCCATCTTTTTTTTTTACAGCTATTTTTCTTTCAAATTTTTTTATTGATTATCTTAAAATAATGACTGATCTGGATTTAAGAAGACAAAATCAATCTGCAGAAATAATGTCATGTCTTATTACTCTGACCTGATGGGATTACATTCCTTGTTTGCAATCCCAAAGGCCCTTTGAGATATCATCTATTAGAGCAAAGTCTCATGAAGACTACACCATTACCCCTTACCTCTTGAACTATTATGCTATGTGGTAAAATGTGCCTTATATAATACCTGGTTTTTATTTAAGGTATCAGGTTGCAACTATTTTATATTCAGTTACTAAGAATTCTTTTTTCTTTTTTTTTTTTTGCTAAAGTCAGTTTTGTGCTTGAGTTGACAATGATTTTTGGAAAGTGGTAAAGGCATT
This sequence comes from Corvus brachyrhynchos, assembly GCF_000691975.1. Classification (NCBI taxonomy): domain Eukaryota; kingdom Metazoa; phylum Chordata; class Aves; order Passeriformes; family Corvidae; genus Corvus; species Corvus brachyrhynchos. Next base: position 488,959 of record NW_008236636.1, on the reverse strand, counting down.
AAGAAATACAAGGCTTGTGGAAAGCTATCATGATTTAGTTCCACAAGTACTCAGGTGTCATTGGAATGTGAGATTTGAGTTTACACACACAACGAAAGTTAATTTTCATGGTCTTAAGCTTTGTCAAATTTATTCAGGGAAGGAAGAGAACTGGACAGCTCTTTAAATACTACCTATGCACAAAACTGCTCTTAAACTGGACAGGCTACATTCCAGTGATTTCAATTTTGTGTCCACTCAAAGTGACAGAATAAAGTCTGCACCTGAGGCCTCGCAGTGAAGCAATTAAAATAAATCCCTTTGTAACCAGGGGGCAATTAAATATATTCAGAAAAAACATCTGTCATAAGCTTTAACACTGATTAACTGTTAGAATTCTTGCAGGCCACTTAAATATGTGCCAGTTACACAAAATTTATTTTTATTTGCATGATTTCATACATTTATTTTGCCAGATGCAGTGAACAAATGTAAATTATTAATAGGTATCTTCCTTTCATAGGTCCTTGTTTCATACAAAAGCCAAACCATTATTTTTAGTATATTTGTGAACTATAGTGGCCCAAAATACTGGTAAGGGACCATGTATTCAATTAAATCACCATGAAAGGAAGATAAATACAGAAACTTGGCTTCCTTCTGTGCAGAGGTAAATAAAAAGTTTTATTTTGGCTTTTGGTATGAAAAAAAGTATTTACTGAGCATATAATTTCATTATATAGAGTATTTGATGTTCCTAACCACATCCCCACTACAGCTGGATGAATTTGGAAACAGTCCTAGACGTGAAACTATGAAAACCAATAGGCTTCTGTTGCCTTAGGTACAAAACCTTATCTCACTTACACAAAATGGAAAACTTTTGAGGACATAAATCTTAGTAGGACAAATATGCTGTAAAATCAGTAAAACACTAAAACATTTTGCTCAGAGAGGTGGCAGTTGCCCATCCCTGGCAAATTTTAAGGTCAGGCTGGACAGGGCTCTGAAAAATCTCATCATGTTGAAGATGTCCCTGCTTATTGCAGGAAGGTTGGAAAAAATGACTTCTAGAGGTCCCTTCCTTCCCAAATTATTCAATGATTCTATAATTTTAATCACTTTACTTCAAAGAGTATTTTTATAGTTAAACAGACATTTTAAAATATCGTTTTGAAGGTTCCCACACTGGTAATACATACTTACTTTTGATTTTGTTGTGATCAAGATGAAGGTGCTCAAGGTGAGCATTGATTGGTGGAATTTTAGTGAGCTGATTGTGAGACAGCTGTAGGTCTAGAATAGATGAAACGTTAAACCCATTTGGAGGGATACCATCATCAGACAATTTATTGTAGTTCAGCCTAAGGAAAGTCACTTTGGGTATTGCACTGAAGTAGTTATCTGGTATAACTTCGATGGAGTTGTTGTCCAAAAACAGCTGCAGTGTATTAGCTGGAATGCTTAAAGGCATTTTCTTGAGTGAATTTTTTGCTATGTTGAGTTGCATAAGGTTGTTGAGTCCTTGGAAGGTGTCGCTTTGAAGAGCGCTGTCCAACAAACTGTTCTGGTGCAGGTCTAACATGGTAAGGTTTTCCAGGTGGCTGAAGACTCCGTCTGGGATTCTGGAGATTTTGTTTCTAGCTAGCCTTAGCTGTTCCAGACCCACTGGTAATGGGGCAGGCACCTCTTCCAATTCGTTATCTTCAAGGAATAAGTAAAGCAGTCTTTTCAGCTTGCTCAGCACACCACTCTCAATGCCACCATTTGTGATCTTATTCTTGTTCAGATTTATCCATCTCAGATGAGTGGCATTCATAAAAGGCTTCTCTGAAAGTGTTTCAATTTGATTGTTTTGAAGATAGAGGTACCAAATTCTTGCTGGAATTGGAGGTATTTCTTTTAGTCCTTTGTTATCACAGTATAGTGCATTGGGGAAACTAGGAGGACAAAAGCACTCCTGTGGACACTCAGAAGTATAGTGAGACCAATGGTCAAGACCCAGATCATCATAAACTTGTCTCACAGTTCGAGTCCACACAGAATTGACCAAGAATAAGAGCAAAAGGCTTGTATAGACTTTTAGAATCATTGTGTTTGCCTTGGAAGGGGAAAAAAACAATTAGCTGTTTCTCAACAAAACTCCATAGCAGAATACTAGATTAACAAAACAGTTTTGCATATAAAATAATATTTCCCTTATAAACAGCTAAATTCTGTCCTCTAGGGTATTATCCATGGCATGTTAAGGAAAAACTGAAAAGTAATGTAAGAGGTATAAATGATTCAGTGCTATCTGTTGATAAACATTTACCTGATTCAGCTTAGACTCCACATTGGCTACGAGCTTAACTGGTGTTCATACAAGTGTCATTTCAAAGACTATGAAAATATGGATCATTTTTAGACAATAAATCAGTGCTTCTTTTAAATTTGTGTAAGTTTTCCTGTAAAGACCTCTGATCTACATTATATAATGAATAATCTTCAGAAAAGATATCATTACCATATATACCAATGATATAAATACTATTGTAGTCAGTGTTCCTCCTTTTAAAATCAATCATAGCCCCTTTTCTGTTTTTGCTCTCTCTTAAATTATAATGGCATCTGGATCAGATTTTCTAGGGTCTTTTGTCTTCATTCAAAAGTCGGAGATCAAATACTGTTTTAACAGCTGTTTGTTGGGCATGTTCTTAAAACGCTTGGAGGGAATATGTTTGACTAATCCATTCCCCGCCTCACTCTCTCATATCCAAAGTTAGAAATTTCCTTCCCTAAAGCAAACAGACAAAACCAAATGCCTGATCTAAACGACACAAAAAATAAGTCTTAACAAATGTCCACAAAAAGTAAATCCTAACCAAATTATTCATATACACTAGTGCACCTTCAAACTATTTTTCCTACTTAATTATTGGCTTTTTTTTAGCCTCTTTCACCACTGAATGATGAAAAAAATCATCACAGATAATTTACTCCAAAAGGAAATATTTGTGTAGCACAAAAACAGTGCTTTACAAACTCTCTTATCTTGATTGCTGCCTCAAGAAGATTAACAAGCATTTTGCAATGTAGAGGCAAACAACTGAAAGCTGAAATTTCTGGTCAAAATTAGGAGGTTGGTTTTGGCAAAAAATAGTATTTAAATAAAAAGTATATTCTCTCATAGGATTAATGCATCAGTAAAGTTAAGAGCTCAGTTAAGTTGCTGCATATGATACTTAGTAATTTAATAGTTTTCAACATTGTTATTAGCAGCAACAAGTGCAGTATCCTATAGCTTTTCCAGCCCAAGAAACTGCTATCTGGAAGCATTCCAAAAAAAGGGACAAATAAAGTATTTCTAAAGAATAGCATTTATATTTTACACAGTGAATTTGCAGCCTTCTTACTCTGTAAATATTCATAACCTTAATAGCATTTAAAAATTAAATATAAAGCAATTTACCTTGTTAGTCAGGATCCTGGAGCTATCTGAAGCCAGTTAGAAATCACTGTAAATTCACCGCTTTTGGCTGCTAACCACTGTGTTTGTTTCCTGTCCTCCTAAGAATTAGCAGCATATAAAACTGGAAGTACATACTAGTATTCCCAGATGTATTTCCATGCACACCTTATTAGCTATTGCTTCTAGTTTGACATTGCTTCAGAGTTTGGGCTTACCTCAGCCTTCTTGGATCTTCTTCTCTTTCTATTGGTCCCTGTTGTTAGACTGTAATAGCTTGAGTCAGGCTACAAGCCGTGTTCTAGGAATACGGCCTCATATATACGCATCAGTGGTTACAGCTTTTAACCCCTGAAATAGCCAAGGCACCTCAGCACCTAGGCAGGAAAAAAAGGAAATCCTGGCCTCAATATCAAGCAGCCACAGAGCTGAAGACATTTGATTTTTTATGTTCTATCAGATGATAAGAGCTGGTCTAGATGAAACAGGTAACCCAAAATGTACATTTATTCAAAATTTTTGTTCGAAGACACTTTACATGCAAAGCTCACTTACATCATAATTCATTCTCATAATACCTGAATTGGCCACAAAGAATTAAAACCAGTGCCATCTGTTTCTACGGAAATATTTTATTTGATTTTTATTAAATGCAGATGCTGTCATGCTATTTAAAGACAAAATTCTTGATTAGGAGAAGAAGAGAGCAAAAGCATTTGCTAAGAATTTTTTAATAACATCTTTTCAGTTCTTTAAAGATTAAACCTTACCTTTTCCTTTTTGTTCAGAGGGTTGTTTACATATATTTCTACAAAGTTATAATACTCTCCAGTGCCTCCTGCAATTTTCTTTTATCATTGATCTAAAGCAAACTCTTTCCAGCCAACTTGCTCTCCAAAGACAGACACATATTTCTCACATTAAGTATTTTGGAAGATTTTTGTTTTCCTTTTTAGTCCAAACTTAAAGTAACAACTTCATATCAGAAAAACTATCCATGTTCAAAGCCAGAACAATGACATACATATTTTAAGGGAAAAGCTAATGAAAAATATTGAAAATATAAAATATATCCTGATACTTTTAATGAGTTATATTAGTTTTAAAACTTAGTTATGTAATTACTTTAATTCAATTTTATCTGATTGATTTTAACCATAAAGCCTGTAACAACCTCTTTCATAATTTTTAAAACCTTGCTTCTTAAATTCAGAATATCTCAAAAGAAGCTTTGAAGTAGAAAAGACAAAAAGTAGACAAAAAAGAAAAGCAAACCTTAAATTCATGGGCAGCTTTCACTGACTTCAGTAAGACTAATGTTAAATATGTCATCAATTTTTTTCATGAGTATATGTTTGTACTGCCGTGTTTCTTGTTTAGGAAAAAATGCATCCTTTCCATCAGTATTTTTTGCATTATTTATGTGCTTGAAAATAAAATAAGTGCTTAAGTGTTTCACTCTGCTAGAACTCCAGGCCCTTCAACACCTTTTAAAGATTATTAGGGATTTCTTACAAAGCATATATAAAACTGTTTCCTTCATGCATACTAAGTAGATTATTTTAATAGTTTAAATCAGATTGAATTAATTTACATCTATAGCTAAAAGTAAAAGTTCTAGTTTTAAGCAGATGGACTAGTTATAGGACAAAAGTCATAAAAAAAATTCATTATTAGTGTCACTTTAAACACCTAAAACTTGAAATGTTTAAGACTTGGACCTCCTGCAGCAGAGCTAGTACCCCACACTAGTGACAAGGGTGCTTGTCAGCTGGAGTCCACCCATGGGAGATGGAGAGAGGCAGAGGCACCCCTGTGTGAAGTTTAAAATAGTTGTGTGTCCAGTTGGGAGCCACTTAAGAGGTTTCACCATGAAAATTGCATCTATGATTCTTGTAAACAAAAAGCAGTGCAATATAAAAGTGGTTTGAATTTCTGCTAAATCTTCACAAAGTGTGTAGAGAGAATATGGAGACACTGAGGTCTCTTTGTCACTAAAGAACAAGCCAAGTCCATCCTGAATGTTGTACTGGAGAGTCTAAAATTGTGAGTCCTGAGGGCAGATTATCTGTTGTGACACACTTAAATGCATGTTGCCAGACGTCTACATCTAGCAACAACAAAAACGATTGATTTATCTTAGGCTTCATGGTGGTCTGAATTTACCTGCTAATCATGTCCAGATATTCATTATGTTATCACAGCAGTCCCTGGCAAAGGGACTGGCTGTTTACCTTGTGGCAGGCAGTGGTACTATTTGTATGAAATGCTGTTCAGCAAGGGGTCACAATCTGCCCTTTGTGGATTTAGAGACCAGGTATTTCATCCTTATCAAGCACATGTTTCCATCCCATTCAAAGGAGGAGTTCTTCATTAGGAGAAGAGAACAGAAAAATAAGTTTTCTAAGATTTTCTCAATAATGTGAATTTCCATTTCTTCTGATGCAAACAAAGAGCAGGGAAAAAAGACAAGAAATGTCCTCAAAATCAGGAAGCAAGGGTGTGACAACTGTAATATATATTCTCACATGTGCTCAAAAATTTTTGAAATATCTTTGCACAAACAAGTGATTACGTGGGTGTCTAAGCAGACTTTGCAAAAAGCCTGCTTTCCATGAAACCTTCAAGATTATGCACATATCATGCATTTGTTCTGTTCAGTCCTCCATCATCTGGTGTAAATATTTCCTATTTAAAGGGTGGACTATATGATGATAAAGTTTTACAGACTAATAAAAGACCGTGGCCAAGATTTTAAAAAATTACTAATGGTTTGGGTGACATTTTGTGTTGCATATCCAACCTGAGACTCTTTCCAGGACCTTATTTTCAGTAAGAGACAGCTAAGAATTTTGTGTTAATGAGGTAATTTTTAACTTGAGAAGCTGAGCGATCAAAGGCAAATATCAGTGAAACACAAAGTGCTCCTGAGACCATGAACAATCTCCCAAAAAAGTAACAGTATGAAAGGTATTTGGACAGCAATAAAAAGAAGTGGTAAAAAATATTACAGTAAAAATACTGTCGATACTCACTCTGAATTTTGGAGACAATTTCTAAAAGATACTGTTGGGATTGTTCTAGTTTGAGAAAGATGTCTCAAGCTAATACAGGATTTTACTACATATATCTCCTTTCAATCCGCGCTGTTAATCAAGAGAAAGTGTATTAAAAATATATTAAAAAGCGAGGCGCATCAATAACTGCAGGGGTTGGTAACATCTCCTTGAGAAGAGTAATGTACATGCTTGAAACTAAAACAGCTCACAACCTTGAGAAAGACTTGAAGAGTAAAAAAGTAAGACCCATTGGGAGGAGATATGGACAACTGGGAGTGCTGTTTGGAGCTGTTGCTCTGTTTCAGCATCAGAGTTGCTGACAGTGAAAAAACGCATTGCTTTCTTTCAGTAATGGCTGCCATATGTCTCCGATTTAATTCGAAGCAAGGTCTGTTAAGCATCAAGCATGTGTATAGTTCATCACCAGCAAACCCAAGAGTATACTGCAAGCAGAGCTTATTCATTAGCCCTGTGGATTGCTCCATTTAGCAAAGGCTGCAGTCCACACTCTCTACTGCCTAAATTTGGGCAGTACTTTACCAAAAAGCTATGTGCCTTGTTCCACAGGACAATCAGTTCATCTGAAACAGGCTCTTGAATTATCTTCATGATTACTAGAGAAAAGGCAACATTTCAAAATCTGAAGACAGTAAGCCCAGTTTGTGTATCCTTCATCATATACTCCAATGGTAGCTCCAGACTTCTTCAGTGGGGTTCTGACTTTTACTCAGGGTTCAGTCTGCTTCTTTCACTCCTGATGACCGGCACGTAGACATCTCTCTTTCTGCATTGTGGGTCTGAGTTTTACCCAGAGTCAAAAAGACAAAACTTCTATTTCCAAACGGTTCCCGGATCACCAGACGGTGATATATCTCAATTAATAATATCTGCTGCTCCTTTAAAAAAAAAGCCTCAAAAGGTCAACAAGATCAAAGAGTCTAAAATAAAGCAGATGACTGAGCCCTTCGGGCTAGCCCAAGGGACACTGCAGGCAGATCAAAGGACCAGCCCAGATGCTCCAGACCCTGCTTCTATGGATGTATTTTACTCTACATCATTCCTAGTGAACACAAGAAATTAAAACAAAACAGACTTAGG
>NW_008236636.1:442755-481249 GCF_000691975.1 Corvus brachyrhynchos | reverse complement strand
GGAATTTACCTGGGGAGCTTTCGGTTTAGATCAGAATACACTGCTTAAAGAAACCCTGGAGAACAGATTGACTGGCTTAATTTTTTAAATGGAGATGTCACCTGACCTCCTGTTTATATAGGATTTAGGAAGATAAGATCCTATTCTAAAAGTCCAGAAACAAAACTCGAGCGATTTACTTTTTGCACTACTTCACTCCCTTGAAAAAACCACAGTGGGAACTGAGTAGCTTAGCTTAAAGAGATCATTGTAGAGCAACACATTTCAGAAAAGAACAACTATGGAAAAGGGCTCAGCTTTTATGAGAAATATACTGGTCTTCTGAATATGCTTCATTAAGTAATTTTTTGGCACTCTGTTCTCTTTCTCTCTGTTTTGAACTCTTTACCACAGTGACACCATAAGGTTCCATGACACAATGCCAAGATCTGGTATTTGTCTTGGCTTGCTAGGTTTACTTTACCTACTATGTAAATGTTGCTGTCAATCTCTTACTTTAGTTTGTTTTCATGCTTTCAACAATTTCAACACTGAAACAAATCTGTGCTACCCAGGGTAGCAAGTTTAGATTTTTAAAATGCTAAATGTATCTTAAATTAAATACCTAACATGCATTTATCAATTTCACACATATATAGAGTTACTGGCCCACATGTGGCTATTTAGATGATTTATATTTTCCAGACACTTAACCGTAAATTAAAACATGTATTAGTGTTTGGATGCCCATTCTATAAACCTGCAGTTTTGAAACATAGATCATCAATGATTAAATATTCTGAGATATCATAAGGATAGTGAAAACAAGCTGTTTTCACTATCATTTAATTATATCCTCATCCTTAATTTATGTTAACGTCTGTTTTCTTATTTTCTTCTGTTGTTAAAGAAGTCCAAAAATATTTTAATTCATCTTCATTTTGGATCCCCACAGATTACCAGAAGTTGAAACTTATATGAAGTTCTGTCCTCTAAAATAAATGACAAGGGTTTCATAAAAAAGAACTCCCACAACTTAATGAAAAAAAAAATTCCCCTTATAGTAATGCTCTGCTATAGTGATTTTGCCACATGAGAAATTCAAGGTTCAGGGCTTTTTTAATATTTAGAAAGAAAAGCCAAATGGCATAAGCTATATGAAAACTCAGGTCTTATTTTCCATTAATTGTAGTCATTTTTGTTCTATTTTTTAATGCAGATACTCTGGGGAAATACTGAAATTAAACATTAAACTATGTGATTTTTATTTTCTTAAATTGCGGTATCAGTCATCGTTTCCAAGAGCTGGCGTTTCCCAAAGCACTTGAGTTTTCTTCCAGAGTCCCAACTTCAAGCTCAAATCTCACTCAACATGACCACTCCAGTCACTGATTATCCTTTCAGATGGAACATGTTGAAACTAAGTCTTTACAGTGTAGGTGAAATTCCTCACCACCCAGCACTTTGATGCAAACAGACACCACCTTTTTGTTTGAGGACAGCTCTGGAACCCATCTCCAGGGAGAATTCATTGTCCATCCCTGTCCCAGAACCATGCAGTGCTCCAGAGCCCTAAGTAATCAAAGGGATGTTCTTTAACACTTCCTGCTCTTTTCTTAGACGATTCCATGCTCTTCATGGTGACAGCTGGGAATCCTAGCAGTAAATGCTTAGCTCCCTTCTGCTTTCTGTATATAATATATACCTCAGCTCAAGGCTGTGATTTTCATTAGGAACAACATACCTTTCCTTCTTTTTGAATCGAGGGTGGGAATAAAAATAGTGCAGGGGATGATTCTCCTTACCCAAACCTAGGAACCTGAATAAAAAAAAAGAATTCATTTTTTACACATGTAGATGTTTTACATATTTGACGCATGTACACGTTTTACACAAATTCGTCTTTAAATCAGTGTGGTATTGCACACAATCTTGAGAACTTATTAGTCCTACTGTTTATTTTTTTGACAGCAAAATGGCTGTAATCATGAAAGCTGAACAAGAAGTTCAGGAAACATTTGTTCATGGAGTTTGGAAACCAGTGCGCATAGTAAGATGGATAGCAAAATCACATTATGTGATACTGGAAAGATGATGGAAATATGAAATTTGATAATTGTTTATCTTCAAGACAGCTTATTGTTAAATCAGTTTATAAGAGATGAAATTTCTAAAGACTTCCAGTACTTCTGTCTGAAATATTATGCATGTTTCAATGAAAGCATTATCATCAATAGAAATACATATTTTACAAGTATTATTTAATAAGTTCCAAAGTGTCTTTGAAATTATTTGAATATATGCTCTAATCTGAAATTATTTGAATATATGCTCTAATCACGTGGACCAAATACCACAACAGTCTTGTATGCATTGCCCCACACTAGGACTCAGAGTAAAGACAGATTTTGCATGTCTGATGAAGAACAGAAGACTAAAGTGAGCAAATTCTTTAGTATTAAGCAGCTAGTTAAGTTTTCTGGCAAATAAGTGTGTTAAATTCAACCATTTTAAACAATGTAGGGTTTTTTTCACAAACTTTAAAAAATATTTTTGAGCATCTCGTAACAGTGGATTTAGACACTGTAACTCAAAATATCACCAAAGAGCGCTTTCTTGGGAGAAATGAAAAGCCCCATGATCATTTATATCTTTCCTTATGAGATGAGTTTGCTTTGCCCTCTTTTGTCAGAACAGTAGTACTTTTTCCAAAATAAAGTTTACCTCTTCTTCAGAAGTCAGGTGCATTTGACCAAATCCCTTTGTTTCTATACTGTTATATGGTTCATAAATAATATTTCTCCTCTCATGTATTTCCCCAATTTCTTCACTGCCTTCTTAATTAGACTTTCTTTTCTGCTTTTCTTTAACAATTTCAGATTAAAAAGGTATACTATACCACAGAGGTACTACATAAGAGGGATTATTCTTTAAAAACATTCTAGTAATCAAAACTTGTTAAAAATATTCTGCTACCTGATCTATAGATTAAGAATTCAAATTACAAAGAGGAAGATAATTCACCTCCCAAAATATGTAGAAGGGGTTACACCCACAAAGCATCATGGTTTATAACACTAAAGAGTAGCAATATGTACATTTTCAGATATTTTGGTGCCCACTGAAACCCTCAGCACCTGATAATATATGTATACCTTTATAAATTAATGGAGGGATAAACAAACAAACAAAAAACCCAGCAGATAGAACCTTAAGGGTCCACAAAAGCATGAAACTGAGAGCAACTTAAAGTATCCAAACTGAAATTTTTAAAGCAAAGTGTTCATGTTATTTAGTGGGCACAGCCTTGAGCACATCAATCTCACTTTTGAATTCATTCAAGTTGGGCACTTCAGGCAGGTCACCTCTCTGAGACAACAGATGGGATCCTTCTTGTGGTTCCAGTGTGTGTAGATATGGGCACAGTTACTTCCTGTTTAGCCCACAGTCACAGTCTTATCTCAAAACCCTGGTACAGTGTGATAAAAAGTGTTTAAGCCTCTAAAGATGCTTTTCTTTACATAATGAAGTGATAATTTGCCCTGGTACTTGAACCTGACCTTTCTACCTTCAAGGTGAGGAGTGTCCTAAAGTACAGTTAGCACTCCTTTTCTTTCTCTGTGCTAACTGATGTTGAACTGTTCAGATTAAGTAGAAAAGAGAGTTATTTATGTATGAAAGCCTTAAGGCCTACCAATTAAGTTCTTTTCTTACAGATAGAAAGTTTTTTAACCTAACCTAAGTCTTTTAACTTTTTTAGTCTAAATCTGAAAAAAAAATTCAGAACCAAAATGTCCTCCATGAGCATTCTGTCCACTAGGATGGTAACATGTTTGCCAGTGCTGTCCCACATGGGAGAGTTAGATAGGATGGATCTCTGACTTCACTACTTAGTAAATCACAAGTGTTAGAATGGGAGCAGATTTGCACAAGTCAGCTAAGGTATCGAAAGAAAGATTCCACAGTTTCTGTCTATGGAATCAATATCCAAATGTCAGCTGAGTTAAGAGCCTGTATCATGGGAGTTGGAATTATGGATGGGAACCTGAAACAAATTTTCCACATGAATGTCATGCTAAATTCTTCAGATGTACAACTGGTTATTAAAATTGATATTGTTCCCCATTGGTTGCTAGTATTCCTAGAATCACAGATTCACAGAAATTATAAATAAGTTTGAAGAAACATCTGAAGGTTATTTAGTTCAACCTCCTTCTAAAACTAAGGCTAACTTCAAAGACAAATCTGTCCCTCAGGGCACTGCCCATGCAAGTTATGAAGATTTCTGAGGATGGAGAGTCCACAGCCTCCTTGGGAAATCTGTGCCAGTGCTTTATGAACTCACTGTGAAGAATTTTTTTGTATGCCCAGCTCAAATTTCTCTTTCTGGAACTTTTTCTTTGCCACTGTTCCCTTTGACCATGCCCCCCCGAACTGGACACTTTTTCTATAGCACTCTTTTAGGCAGTGGAAGACTGGACTGAGACATATGGTATATTCAGAGAGGCTAAGGGAAGTACCTTGGCATTACCTGGAAAGAAGAAGGCTGAGGGAAGCTCTCTTAACAGACTTACATCTTAGTGACTCTTCACCAAACTTCACTTTGCTTTTTAATCTCACAATTTCTTCCATCTTCAATCTATGCTTGTTACATCTGTATATGTAACAACTTTTGCTGTTTAGTCCCCAGTTGTCCAAATAAGTTGGTTCATGCTAAACAACTACCTATTTATTGCCTTTCACTAAAGCCAAAGGTTTGCAGTAGAGATAGGACCCTGCCAGGTTCCTTGCTCTAGAAGTACAGCTCTATTCAACAGCTAACTGCTCACTCTTTTCATGATCCATTTGACTATGCTGGATTTATAAAGCAGTAGGGGGCATGAAGGATTTATTATTCCAGTAGTCCAAAAATTATTGTGTCTCTTCCTGTTCCTTCTAGGGAACTTCTGCAATTAACCTAAGATGAAAATTATCTTTTAAATCAGACAATGTTTGTCTACTTGAAAGGTAACTGCATCTTTGCAAATGGCTGTGCAACACATTTGCAGACCAGTTCCTAAAATTCCATGGGTAAGGCTTTTGTCGGTGGCATTTGTATATTGTTGTTGTAATACCTCCTTGTATTTGTAGCAAAGTTTCCTTTTTACATCTGCTTTCCAATTCGTGTCTTTCCTAGAGTTCTTAATTTTTGTGAGTTCTTCCATATGAAACTTCATGTGAAAGTTTTATGACATATTTAACAATTTTGACCTTAAACAAGGAGGAACGTGCTATGGTCCCGTGCCGGCTAGCATGCTGTCGCGGGCACTGAGCAATCTTCTGCCTGCCCCGAGTGAGGATGGACACAGGCCGACCGTGGCGCCGGGGGGCCGGCGAAGCACCTGCTTGGGTTTGCCTTGGCCATCGGTGGCGAGGGCGTGCAAAGAGGCAGGAAAAAAGCAGAGGGACTTCCTCGTGGGGGAAGGGGTTTATTGGGGAGCAAAATCCACAGAGAAAAGACCAGGGAGTCGTGTACTCCCACGATCAGGGCGTGGAAAACACACAGTAACCAATGGAACATCAGCCAGGGGGTGTTACCGAGGTGGGGAGAAGGAATTACAGCAAAGGGGAGAAGGGGTAGGTTGGGAGGAGTAACAAGGACCAATTAACAACCGAAGGACATAGAACTCTCTGGAAATACAACCAAATATGAGAAATAAGGGGAGGGGAGGGCTGCGGCCCATGGTAAGGCACGGATTTATGTATTTTTCACAGCCTTATGAATGTTCAGGGCTTTTGGGCTGGGGCAGCACCAAACCAATGGACCTTTGGGTCCACTTGATCCGGCTGACCCTGGCTTTGGCCATGGTTCACTGCAACAGGAACACATATTGTAAGTAAATTGTATAGCTATACTATAGGTTGCATAGTATGTTGTTCTAGATTCAGGCTAATTTACCCATTCCACTGTCTCCATGCTACTGCAGCTGAGTTATCTGTTCACATTGCCTGCTTTTAAGTAACAAGTTTGCACCTGTACACATAGACATTTCATAGTATGACCAGGTTAGGTGGAAACAGGGATGTGTGCATCATGTTTTTCAGTTTCCAGAATACTGAGGGCTTTATAACCGAGGTCTATCACTTTCCTTCCCAGGAAGGGCAGAAATTGCAAGTTATAGTGACTCGGTTTCCAAGGCATTAGCTCTGCTAAGTATTCCCCAACATCTAAATTTCTGCATAGTGTCTAGAAAATCATTTATGTTGCTTCCATAAAATGAGAGCTAAGGAACACGTATACTGTTGCCTGTTTCTGGAACATATGTAGAGATGGCAAACTTAAGCAGTCTCTATAGTGATTTAGAACACTTCATTAGTGCAAAAGCAGAAACCTGAGCTTTTGTGCCTCATAATATGAAAAAAGAAATATAGTGGCCCATCTCTCCTTTAGCATGTACTTTTTTTTCATAAATAACAAGACAAGCAAGTTGTGCGATGTCATATCTCCCCAACTAACCATGAATGTCTGAACCACAGAAAAGAGATGTTCAAGATAAAAATGTACTGCCAAATGCCATTTTCTTTTACTTGGCTGAGTGCTCATTGCAAGCTGTAAAGGTTCCCTAGTTTCTGAGGGAGGTCATTGGTACTGTTTGCTATTTTGACAGAGGGCTCCCCTCTATTTTATCCCTTGAACAGAACATCAGAATGCTTTGTAGACATCTGTGAATGCTGTCTTTGCAACATAAGTGTATGTAGAAAATATCCTCAACAAGTTCTAATCTATCATGAAGTGGACTGTTCTCAGTCTCACTGTTAATACCTTTTCATTTTGCATAAAAGTTATTGGTTTGCTGAAACAAGCTGAAAAGAAGAACACACTTCTGTTGTGTTGTTAGATCACAGCAATCAGGAGACAAATCTCATTAACAGTTTGTGCTCTAGGAGTCTTAGTGTATAGTTAATTTTTCTATGAAGGGAACAATTGGGTCAAAAGCTCCCTGGAAATGGTTAAATACCATATCCTGTACATTTTTCTTTTCTTTGGGGAGTTTTGCATGCACTTCCTTCTTCTTTTTCTATGTTATAATGCCTAGGTGCTATTCCACAGTGATTCGCACTCTGATGTGTTCCAAAAGCCCCAGATTTAGATTTCATTCTTCTATGAAAATTCTAGCCTACGTGTAACAAATTTTATTGTCAGTTCTTCCTGTATGTGGGTAAAAAGCAGAAACATTTGTGAATTTCAAAATGAAAAAAGCAAGGAGGGAAATACTTCTATTGTTTTCTGAATCTCTCCTTTTGTTTTAGTCCCAGGTTTCTTTGTGAATTGTTTTGATTTTGGACATCTGGAATTGGCAACGTGTCAACTAAATGGTTTGGTGTGAACTGGTTTGGGGTTTTTTTCAGAGGTGATAGCTTCTGCTTTTGCTATAGAAACTAGCAAAGTTTCTGTTTGAGTGTTTAGTAGTTGAAAAGGAAATAGTACCCGTGGGATGATCTGTGCTTGCAAGCAAGCCACTTACAGCTCTCAGTTACTAACACATTTATTTTAGTGTGTTCCAGGATGCTGACAATATTTGGACTATTTATTGTTGGGTAGAATATACTACCATGTCTTTACCATGTGTAGCTGCATTTTACTCACCACCTGTGGTTTCTGAGAGATTCCACTGTTCTTTTGACTATACTGAAGCATTAATTTTCACGTTTGCATAGTGCCATGATTCCCATCCTGCAAACTTCATAAGGCTTCGATTTACTGGCCAACACAAATGTAGTGGTGCATGTTAAATTATGTTTACAAACATATTGAAACTTCAAAGTAGAGAAAACAGTTTATTTAACCTTACAATAAATTTTAATAATAATAGAATAGCTTAGATTTTCTTGTCTTAACCTGATTTTTTTTTTTCATTTTATAATAGAAAGAAACATAGTTGACAATGATATGGACAAAAGAACACTATTTGATATGTTTTATTCTCTACAGTCTCGTTAAAAGTAGCATGCAAGTAATTGAATAAAAATATTTGTATATATGATTTATTTTGAAATAACAATTATACCAGCAATGAATAAAAATCTTACCAAGAAAGTTAAATGAAAGTATGACAAAAAGAAGAGTAAACAATTTTTAACCTGATTTTTTTTTCCTTATCTTTCACATATTCCATTAATTTAAGAAAGTCATAGGCTCTGAACAGATATTTTCATAAATTTTAAATTGTTCGAGGATTGTGAAATCATTTGTAATGGGTAACAATATATAAAAGGCACGATAATTAGGAAAGATGGACAGGAATCTTGTATTTACACAGGCCAGCTCATACTGCTCAGTATAACCCATGATGAAGCCCACCTGACTTCTCTGTGAGTCTGGAACCTGCTGGCATGTATTGCATGCATGGATATAGATTTTTATGAAGTTGAATCTTTTTCATCAGCTCACCTAGCCAGATGAAGGCATATTTTGCACCAGATTTGGTAATTCTTGTGCTTTCTAAATAGAGCCATTTGTAAAAAAATATGCACACGTTCCTTTAAGGTTGCCAAGTGCATGCTAAATATTAACAAACAGAATGGATAATAGGCAGATTGACACTTGCTTTAAGGCATATCCTAATTTTAAAGCACTATCATGGTGTTTTATTCTTGTAGTTACTCCCCCTGGAAGGGAACTGGATGATCCCAGGTATCTCACTCCAGTGAAATCTCAGCAGCCACCCGGAGGCAGTTGTACATCTCCTGTGGCAGGTCAGCCCGAGTGAGGTTGTTTCCATCCAGGCGCAAATGTGTGATCTTGGAATAGGTCATTGGTCCAACTACCTTACAGAAGCTGCTCAATGGGAACTCTGAAGCAAAGGGAATAGAAATAAGAGGAGAGAATAATTAGGAAAAATAGGACAAAATCATTATTTTTCTGTTCTTTTTGATTTCAGTTGGAAATTGTGACCTTAATTCATTATACTATTTTCAGTATTTTGCATTTACATTGATGTAAATCCCCATAAGTTTATTGGAACTTGAGGGACTTGTGTTGGGAGAGGTTCTTTCCACTAGTTGTGAGAGGTTCAAAATTTCAAGACTGAGTTTTTCAAATGCCATTTGCTCCCAGTACAAATTTGACTTTTAGACTTCAGATTTTATATAGAGGTCTAATCTGGCATTTAGATAAAAGGAAAAATCAGTCTCCAGTAAAACTGGAGATGCAGAGGGAGGAATCAGTCATGTTGGGTACATTACAATGGAAGGGTAAAGCTGTTATGTAAGATATTGAAGGAAGTAAAAAGTTTATGAAGAAATTGAAAGCATGATACAGTCTTACCCTAAAGAACAGGCAGTCTAATGGGTGTCTGTGTATCTTGTATGTATTTTATTTGAGCCATTTTGATTTACCTGTTTCAAAAAAAAATTCGGGTTGGAGAAGAGTTTTGCTTTTAAATCGTGCAGCTGAACCTTTCCACATCAGGATTAGAAGGTAAGTATAAATGCAAAAAATGCTTATAAAAATATTTATATGTGTTGTAATTTATATTTCATGATTTATGTGGTCTCTATTCTGTTGAGGTATTATTTGGTTCACATAATACCAGACAGATCTTGAACGGAAATCTGTCTTGTATCCTATGATCAGTATTAACTGTAAGCTAGAAATTACGTGAATCACTGAAATTCTCTGCTCAGTGTGCAGAGAGCATATATACCCATTATATAGACCTCTTACATGCAGAGAAGATCTACCCTCATGAGAGAATGTATGTGAATAAATCTGATGTCCCCTGCATACCACATTGTGTAATTTTTCAAAGAGGGTCTTCATTCCCACCTGTGTTTCCTTTGGGTCAGAGAGAGGATTAGTCTATTGAAAAGCTCCATAACTACTAAAGAAGCAGTCTGAGAGACTTCTTCAGAACACTGAAATCAGATGAATTCACACAGAAGATACTTTAAAAGTTTAAAGGGACTCCTTCAATGAACTCATGCATCTCATAATTTCTGAGACATCAAGTTAGTATTAGAATCAAATGCCATTTGTTTTACCAATCATAAATCACCTTATGTATCTTTTCAATCTGGCTACTTAACTCATCTAAGAAAATGTGATCAAATTGTAGTACCAAAGGAAGTGGAGGAAGTACCTTTCAAACCTCTTCATTAACTTTTGGATTAACATTCTTCTAATCGGATTCTTCCAGAACTTGCATTACAATAATTTTCTATCACTGATGAAACATGGCTTTTGTAAACTAAGTATAAAAGTACAGGCAGCTCTTTAGAGCAAAAGAGCTTAGGTAATTTTTGGACAGATATATGATGTTAAGAGTGGGTAATGACTCATGTATCTTCCACAAAATAATTTATTTTGAGAGGGGTTAAGGAAATATAATTCAAAAGGCAGATCTTGATCAGCAGTTTGATTAAAGCAAATCAAAGCAATTTCCTAGATTTTGTGTAGTGTGCAGCCTTGTTTTGGAAGGGTGAGAGATGAACGGCATCCTTTGGGCAGCCCATGTTGTAATATAGTAAAATTTTATGACTTCAGACCAATTCTGATACTCTTCTGGTTCAGAATGTACCAGCAGAAACAAACTAATGATTCTTGTGCATTAAGATCATAAAATCCTAGATGTTTATAGGATTATGTCTGTGTGGAATTTTGCTGAGTGAAAACATAAATTCCTGAGATTTTAACTCATTTTCTTGGGGTATAGGCTATACCATTGACTATTTAGTTCCAGTTTTCTTCAGATAACTTGGGTTTAATTTGTAAAATTTAAAATAAGCATGAATTCTAATATTGATTTCTTCCATTGTCTTGTCATTCAAGAATGACATGGTAAGTATAGTTTTGCTGACTAAAAACATTTAAAAACTTTATAAATTTAAATTTTAGGGGTTTTTTTTCCATATTGTTACTTTTGAGCATAAATTCTAACATTTGGTTGCAAAAGAAGATATGCTTATACAAGATGGATAGATGGTTAACTACTCAAAGGATGTAAACCTCATACATGTAAACCACAAAATTTAACTGTGTTACCAAAATTCTGATCTGTGCTGTCTGTTTATGAGACTAAAACCACTTGGGAAGTGGATGGAGATCTTGTCCTCTCAGAAGTCAAATGAACTCTGTCAGGGACCTCAGTATGATTTTGCTCCAGTATTTGGTCCACACCATTTGAATGTGGGTGTTAATTTTTTATACTCCTCATATAATTGTCAGTTGTTAAAAGCATATTAAAAAATGTTTCATTTTAATGGAAGTCTCCACTAGCAGAAAATAAGTGAGTTTTGTGAGTGCACTTGATGAGCTGTTACCTGTATAAACTATATGAGGAACTGCAATCCATGAGACTAGAACACTAGTGGTATAAAATATCTCAGTAGTTTACCTCCTCTTTTGTTACACTTATTAATGTTGCAGGTGAAAAACTGTCTTCCTGAATTTATAAAATTCAGGTTCAGAGGCAGTGTACCTGGAAATTTTCCCAAATATTTTCCCAATGCAGAGTTCTTGCATAAGCTGGATACTGAGAGAATAAGAAGTGTTGGATAAAAATTGGGTTTTCATCTTACAGTACAGTGGGCAGTCCTAACAGGATTTGAAGTTCTGTAGTCATAATTCTTGGTCTGTTGTCCAGTAATTGCATGTGAAACAATTCTAGACTGGTCATGTTAAAAAAATCCTTTGGGAATTGCTAGAGCAAACCAGATAAAAGACCATAAAGCACCTCCACAAGTCTGATTAGAATAAGCACAGTTATGGTGTATTTCTTGATCCAGTCAATGGACTGGAGCAGAATATATAGTCTCTTAACTGTCTTCTGGAACGTTTTCATATTTCCCCTTTTATACTCCATTTGCATGGTGTAATCCCATTACTTCCTGGGGTTTTGTGTGGAAGCAGTAATTTTCTCCTTAATCCCTTACAAATACAAATGATATATGGAGAAGTCCATCTTTGGACCCTCTTCTTGTTTCACTGAATCTCTTTGATCCTAGCATTTTTTTTCCATCCTGCAGAGTTTCTTTTTGGCTTGAGGGAGATATAGCAAGTTAAGAACTCTGGAGAAGTATCTTTATGTTAGGTCTCAGTATAATAAAAACTTCAAACTAAGTAAGCATAATCTGAAAGATTATACCTTTTGTGTATTTTAGGACAAATTATCATTACTCCTTATACAGAAGACTCTCACTGCATATGTGTACCATGAGGCCACTGTATGGAAAGGAAGATGACCTTGTTTACAGTCATCCTTACACAAATTACTGGTAAATTATAATAATTTATTAAACAAAGAAACTGGTCATTGTTTTGAGGCTAAATACTCAGAGATCAACCAACTCAATTTTCCGAAAGACTAAGCACTCACAGCTGTAGGTCAGATGTCATGAATGGTGAAAATCAAAGGCCTTGACTGCCCTATATATGGTACTTCATTAAACTGTAATGGTTATTTCTAATTAATTTTGATCTCACATTGTCAATCAGCATCTTAGGGAACTGTATATTATGCCTGTGAAATTAGATGAGAAAATTGGTTATTGAAGTCTGCTAGATTTTATGGTAAGGAAAAAACCCAGTAAATCATAATCATAATCTTGCATCAGTCCATACAGCAGCAATGACAGTATAGCAGTAGCAGGTGAACACCCACTCCCCACACCATCCCCCTGGAAATGCAGCTTTCCATGAAAAGCTAAAATTGTTGTCATAGTTCCTGACTCTGAAGTCCTTGGAAAAGTGAATAGCAGCCAAGCTTGGTACCTGGGTAGGTTGCAGAAGGCTCGGATCATTCTAAGGAGGGAAAAGTGCCTCATATATCTCATGAGAAATTAAAAATCATCATGGTTAGCTATTTTAGGAGTGGCAGAGTATCTGGTAGAGTTCCACAGGTTGCTGTACATAGGGCCTTAGGTGGGATGCATTAACTCATTGCTTCCCCTCATCAAAACAAGGAACTGAGATGCACGAGAAAAAAAAAACGCTGAGAAAAATGAGACATAGTAAATACAAAACATTTCAAAATGTCTTGCTCTTAAACCTTGATGGATACAAGAAGGCAAACAGAAGGGAGGATTTTGTGGTTTACTTTCTGTCAACCAGCAAGATTATATAAATCCTCCTGCAGAAACACTGTTGTGACACATCTCTCTCTCCATCAGGGATTACCATTGACAGAGGTGCAGCTGGAGAGCTTCTGGCATGGTGGTGAGGCCTCTCCAGCTCTGCAACAGCTCCTTGTCAGCCCAGGAATGGGACAGCCTTGTAAAGGCCCCGTCTCAGCAGAAACCTCTGTGGTCTCATGCAAGGTGCGGCATTTCTTGACTTCAGAAGGAACATTTTTCAAATCATAAGTGAATGGAGACAAGCTTGCCACCTTATCATATGATGTGGGAAATGGGAATGAAAAGAAAGAACAGGGGCAGCTCTTTGGATTTCAAGACAGGTTTGGAGGGATACTGCATGAGACAAGGGAGGAAAGAAACAAATGCAGTTGCTTTGATGTGTATTTTTCACTGAGTCTTGTGCCTGCTACCTTATGAGTTTGTTGTCATCTCCCTTTCTCCTCCCTCCAGCACTTTGACTACCAGCTCCTGTAAGGTTACCATAGTCAGATCCTCACCTGACATCTCTCTCTTTTTGTTGTCTTAAGAATTCTGAACATCTTTTGCACTGATCAAACATTTCACAGGTATTTTTTCCTGAATTATATAAGACAACTCCATTGGCTTCTATATGGTTACTCCAATTTAGATGAGATGAGAGTTTGAGCAGTAATATCCACATTAGTATGAAACCAGAAGTTTCTCTCTTTAAGTATATATTGAGTGGCTGTTAGGTTCATGTTCTTTTAACATGAATGTGGACAGCTGTCAGGTAAATGTCAGTGTGCTAACAGTCTAGCAAGTACTATTTTTTCAGACTGGTTCATCTATCATTTCAGATGCTTGCATTGAGCATCATTATCTAGTCTGTGGTAAACATTAATGAATACGTGTAAATTTAACTCACTGTTAATTTTGTTGACTTGGAGGTAGAAGTTTTCCAGATTCTCACTGACAGTTGGAATGCTCTTCAGCTGATTGAAGGAGAGATCCAGCTCAACCAGTGATGTGATGTTGAAGACATTACCTGGTATTCCAGAATCTGTTAATTTATTGTGGGATAAACGTAAATATTGCAGGGCTTTAAAACCTTGGAAGTACTCATCGGGAACATTGGAAATCTGGTTATTATCAAAATACAGCATGAGCAAAGAGTGAGGCAGTCCTGTTGGTAGCTTTGTAAGTTGATTGAAGCTTAAGTCAAGATATAAAAGTGAATTCAGGCCTTTAAAAGCCCCAGAAATAGAATCTGCTTTCAGCTGGTTGTTCTGGAGGTGAATGACAGTCAGATTCATCAGTCCTTCAAGTGCACCAGGATTGACTTTTGTGATCTTGTTGTGACTTAACTGCAGATCATCTAGAGTTTTGGGGAGTGGTCCAACAGCTTCAGTCAAATTGTTGTAGTTAATGTGAAGTTTCTTCAGGTTCTTTAGTTTAGAGAAGACTCTTCCCTTAATTTTTGAATTTTCCAAATGGTTGTGATCTAGGATAAGCCACTGTAGGTCTGTTACATTGTCAAACGTGTTTTCTTCAATTCCCTCAATCATATTGTTTCGAAGATAAAGGTATTTTATTCCACTTGGTACAATTGGAATGGTTTTCAGCTTAAGATTGTCACAATACATGGCAGTAGGGTAGCTTAAAGGACAATTACATTCTGGGGCACAGACTGCTGCGGATGGCCCAAAAGGATCATAACCATAATCATCTCCAGGACCGTAGTCATACTGGCAAAAAATGCCACTTATCAACAGCAGAAAGACAGGTAGGGAGTTTAAAGTCATCTTTCTAATGTGTCTTGTTCCTGTATGGTGAAAGGGAATAGACAAGATATTACTTTAATTTTTTATCTCTTTCAGCAATATTTGAAATTTTACCACATAAGGATTATCATTAAAAAACCAATTAGGCTTCCTATTTAAAGTTTTTAGTTCAGAAAAAAATATTAGGTTGTTAGTATTACATTGTTACTCCTATAAACTTACTGCCCATGTCTTGTATAACCTTTCTTTGTAATGCAAAATTGCTGGCCATTCTGCTGTTGTAGGTAGACCTTTCTTTATATCTTTCTGCACTCATTCATTAAGTTACAAGAAAGATGATGAAGCACAAGGTTTTTAAACTTGGCACAGAAGTTTTCAGTTTTGCTGAAGGCCATGTTCAGAGGCAGTTCAGCCATTTAAATTCTATCAAGCATTCCTAATGTGCTGAATTGTCTCATATCTAAACATGTGGCTATTTGACCTAAGTTAGAAAGAGACAGAGAAGTTAAAACTGAGGGTAATGTTCTGATGCATTGTGTGTTGTTAAGCTGTATGTAGCTTGAAACACCTTTTACTCATGGATTGTGTTCTGTAAAGCATGGTCTACTAAGGTTCATAGCCACCTAAAGAAAAAAACCTAATAGAAATATAAAGCATATTATGTTTAACACGCCAAACAACCAGTATTGCATATGTGTGCAGTGGATCTGAAATGGCTGAATCTGACAGTGGATCTGAAATGACTGAATTTCACATAGTGAAAATCTTCTTGCAAATCCTCTATACAACAAATGTGTTGGTTATATTGTATGCCCATTCTAAATCAATTGAGCAATAAAACACTGGCTTCACGTAGTTAGTCTTTCGGTTCACATACAGCAAAAGGACACCCCTAGGTGTCCTTGGGGTTATTTGTGATTCAGTATGACTGGTGTCACTTAACTTTTTAAGGCCATACCTTTCTCATCAGATACTCCACAGGATGTCAATTAATCTGTGAAGACTAGTATCTTGTTTAAACCTCTTACTGGCTAGATAGATGTTCTGCTGGAAAAGTAGGTCTACAGTCAATAAAGTCAGTAAGCTTATTTTGATTTTCACCAGTAAGAGACAAGGCTCCAAGTACTCAACTACTGTTCAGACAATGAGAGGATTAAGAAAATCCTTAAAACCATTTTTTTTCTCAAGTAGTTTCAGAAAGAATGTGAAGCCCGTAAACAGACCACAAGACATTGATCTCAGATCTGGGCAATCTTCCAGCAGAGTAAGTTAGTCTTGCTATTGGAATTGTTACACAGAGGACTTAAAGTGCAGGGCCATAGCTACAAAGTTTTCCCTAATTCTGAATGTCTTTGCTTCTATTGATTGATAAAAGCCACATCACATTCTAGTGAGGTAACAATCTCATTTAAAGTACCTGTAGGCAGGGCCTATTTATCTCATTCAGTACAGCACAAAGGATTTTTAAAAAATGTTCTTATGCTACCTCCATTCAATAAACCACAAAGTCTCGCTGCTAGATATTAAGCTGCTGTTCCCTGAAAAAGGCATCTGATTACATAGTATCTCTATGGTGTTGGTCCTATCATATTTACCTAAATACAAACCCAAGGACAATTATTGAAATATTAGTTGTCAGTGTAATTTTCTTTGTCTGTCTTTCATTACTGCATGAGAACATGCAACATGAGCATGAGCTCAACCCTCAGTCCCCTGCTGGTGTGAATAAGTACATCTCGTCTGAAAGCAAAGACTGCAGTAACACAATTAATCTCAAAGTCCGGTCCTACTTAGGTACTAAACATTAAAGAGAGGAAATCAAGTGCTTCTATATTCAAAGTACAAAAAGAGTGTAATGAACTTCTTGGACTACACTCTTTGGCTTTAAAGTGGCATTTTTTTTACACACGTCCTTAATTTTATAGTTTTAAAATAACATAGACATTTTAAATTCAAATTCTATTGTTCTTCTAGTTTCAAATTATATTTGTAATGCTAAGTTTCATTATTGATATAATAGTCTGACAATCTTTTAAATAGTGTACAAAGTCTAGCTGCACTGCAGAACCCTGGAAGTAATTAAAATGTTAGATAACAAGTGTTTTGAATTAATTTATCGACAATGTTTTAGAATATATGTGACAGCTCTGTAGTTCGAGGGCATATAGGTATGCATGTGACATAAAATACCAAAGTAAATATCTGATGTATTTAACTTGTTTTATTCATACATTTCTCATTCAGGTATCTGAATGTTCTCTGTCAGAAGTGTAAAAGGTTAATAGATCATGCTTGTTTGTCGCACTGAACTACATGAATCCAAGAGATAAAATCAGAATATATTCTTAGACGTTTATCTTACAACATAAACATGCTTTAACTAATTGCCTATGCCTGTTCTAAGCAGTTGTGTTGCAAAATACCTGTGAAAATATTTGTGAAGTTACTCAGGCAACTTGCCAAAACATACTAAAGGTAAGCCCTCGATTTTGGAAAAATGCTTGCTACATTAGAGTAGACATACTATTCAAACTATGTTTGACCTTGTCTATATTTCCTTAATTACAAAGTTATTGTGAAACAAAATAAATACAAAATTAACAGTCAATCAACCTTAATTCTGTAGCTAAACTTCTTATACAGTTTGCAGAAGATTATATTTTTAAAAGTTTCACTAGTATATTAAAAATGTGCTTTAAAATTAATTAGAAAATTTAAAATACCTACTGTTTCCCTCTCATTGTTTATGTGATTAATTATTTAAATATAAGGATACCTTGTCTTTTTGTAGAATGAAGCAAAATGATTTAACAAATGGGATTTACGGAGCTCTCACTAATACTATGAATGAAAAAGTAAACAGTGAGTACTCTGACAAGCTTCTTTGTACTGTATATCAAATCTTTTTTGGAAGTAGAACAAAACAGACTGTAAAAAATTGCAACACTGATGTACAAAATATGTGAAGTTGTTTTAAGGAAACTGAGAAAGCGAATCAACTAAGCAACTGTTGATTTGTGCTCAATTTACAAATTGGCAAACTTATCCTGTCATGTTTTCACGTTCCCATTGCAGCTACATTTAAACAGCTGAACATTACCGTTAAAACATGCAGCAGCACTTACCTTACTGCCTTGAAGCTGCTTTCCTTAATTCCCAGAGCAGATGCAATAAGAGACTGTATCAACCAATATATGCTCTAAACAGTGTCAGGAGGTAAAAGTCTGCCAGATCCTCTGTGTTACAAGAGGGAAAAAAAAGCCCTAGTCACGCTGTTCTCTGAAGCTGCTATGTCATCATGGTGATCTTGTGGTGTGGCATGTACAAAAATGCAGCTCTCTAATGAACTGCAGGTGGATACCATATTTCGTACAAGGACAACCCATCTGTTCCTCCTGTGGAATCAGAGAATGATATTTCACAAACCTGAGAAAGTTTAAGAGCCATAGGTTTATACAAGAATTTTTTTGTATTTTAGAGGGAAACATGTTAGATTTTAAAACAAATTGCAAGCAGGCTTTTGTTTTCCAACTTATTTTATACTGCTAGACATGAGCTAACACATAGCACTCAGACCTCAATGCTGCTGTTCTTCTTCAGCCAAGTGACTCATTCATTTTTCTGTCTTTTTCTTTAACTATCTTATGACCACAGTAAAATATCCTTAATAAAAACTTTAGCCTAAGGATCAGATTCAAATATTATCTTTGAATCATACCCTTTTCCACATTACATACTGACTTCAAAGATTACATACTTGAGTTCAAAGATTCTTCTGCAAATCATTGGAATTGATTTGGTCTGGAGATTTTCTTTGGTGGTTGAATGTATGTTTGTTTAATAAAAACACAGGAATGGGTTTTCAGCAGTTTCTGTAAACTCACTTCATACATTTGTTCATTTTTGCATTTACAACTTTCTCCTGCTTTTCAGAGTCTGGAACTACTCAGCTTTATGTTGTCTGTTTCTTATTCCATGGATGTAGTTCAAGAATGCATCTTAAGGTTTGGATGAGATGTTACTTTCACCCAGCAATGTCGAAAAATAAAGCATTAAGAAAGTAACTGTTTAAAGTGTATCTGAATGCTTCCATAAGAACCTTCCCTTATCTCTAAATGAGGATATCTTCCTCTTAATGAGAGGTATCTTTTTTTCACAGATTTGGGTTGGGACAAATGTCAAATGTGCATCTAGAAAGCATGCAAAAGCCATTAAGCGTCTTGTGTGTTTAATTGCATTTGACTGTTACTCTTGGGGGTAGAAATTCAGGGATTTTGTCCATTTTCAACTTACTGTCTTTATGAAAAGTCATGGTACAGAATGTGTCTGGGCTGGAGAACCCTAACAGTTTCCTGAAGAGGAGGCTGGATATGATCTTCTCCCAAAATCTGCTGCTGATGCCTGTCAGTTTCCACAGCAGTGAAGGTTACTGGGAGCAGGGAAAAGCCAGTGCCCTTCACTAAGAACAGGAAAGACACCAAACAATTCCAGACCTCTGTGCTTCTGCAATGCCCCAATTAGCAAACAAATGTGCTCAACACAGAGTGCCATGTACCAGTGCAGCCCACAGGGAGTGAATGTTATGCTTTTGGATGTTCTGAGATCATGCCTGTCTCCGTGGTGTGGGAGAACCATTCACACACTGGGAAACATGTTGGTGACAGATCATAACTACATTACTACTTGAATGGTGCCAAGATGAATGTGAAGCAGTGGGATTACAATAGTGAATTAATCTAAGTGAGAAACTGCATGGTATCAGAAATGTAGAAGTGGACAAAGCTGCTGTTGTTCTGCGTGTGAACAAATGGAGACCAGATGGAGTTTCTTATGTACAGAATGATATTTATCTGAAAACTACTTCATTAACTTTAGTTGACTAAGGAAACCTAAACTGTGACTTGACTACAAATGTAGCAACAAGCAGGAGCACTCAGCAAGAGCTCAGTTGGAATAAAAAAGTATATTTCATACAGAAAGAGATAACCTTTAAAGTAATACCAAGGTTTTCTCTGTGGAAGAACATATATCAAGGTGAGGAATGGAGCATAACTTTTGTAAAGAGAATTTTAAAAATTGTGGAAAAGACAGTAATGCTTTCTCTACGGATTTTTTTTTTTGAAGGACAAGCCCAATATTATGATAAATTAATACATATTTTGAACTCTCAGTAGCAGGTATAGTTTTGCTTTTGCAGTACAAATAGAATTGTACATTGGCTGCGAGTACAGGATAATCCAGGCTTAGTATATTTTTGGCACAGCTGTATTTATGAACCAGTTTTTCTGTACATCCAGTATACATCCTTTTTCTCATTCTGATAACAGAAATACAAAACATGCATATCTTTATAATTTACAAATCTTATTAAGCAAACTGATGTTATTTTGCAATTAACATATGGTAAAATCTTGGGTCACATAAAGTTCAGCTCAGACTTGTTCATTCATATAGTTCCTGTCTTGCTGACTGTTTTAAATTAGCTATGGAAATTGCACAGTCAAGATGAAGTATCGCATGCCTTCCAAAGTTAAGATATAAACCAATAGATTTTCCTCCCTTTTTAATAGGATTTTTACCATCTCTCTACTCTGTTATTTAATACTGTTCCTTTGGCATCATTTTTATGCTTTTCCCAATCTTACTGTTCTGACTCATGAAGCTCTCACCTCATAAGCCTCTGTTTGGGAGAGCAGGTAGGTACTACAGCCCAGCAAATGAAGGTATTGTTGCTTCTGCATCAAAGGGTGGGAGTATGGTTGGGTGATTTCTTTTTTTCTGGCCCTATTTTGTGTTCTGTGTAGGGATTCTTTTGGTAGCTTCAGAAGATTTGGTAGATTCAGAAGTCATGAAACAGCATGTGAATGAAGTCTAGCTAATTTCCAAGGAATACACAAAATAATATGTAAATTCACCTATGTCACCTAAGTTGTAAACTGGTTATGAGTATACTTCACACTGATGATGTCAGCACATATTAAGAATTCACCTTTACAACTACTGTGCTCCAGTTCTTCTTCAAAATTTATCTTCTTTTTGTACCTTATTTATTAATTTTTCTTTGATGGGAAATATGATCAAAACTTATTATAATCTAATTTTCTTTTTCTTGTAATACATGAATAGAAACACTTCTTTTATGTGATCCAAAGTTCCTTTTTTTTTTTTAATTCATATTTTCCTGCCTGAAGATGGCCAAGTCTAATAGGTTGTAATGAAAGAATCTGAAAGCAGAACTCACAGCAAGAGTATCAATTTGCAGTGGCTGAGATCCAGCCTTCAAATATTGTCGAGTTACAGTGTCACTATTTTGTTTCTACACTCATCAGTGATACCCTCTCTGCTTTTTCTCTCTTGTAAAACTGCCTTCTCTATAGCTTCTATGCACTTCTGCGTAAATGGAAGTTCCTCCCAAGCTATTTGCTTTTAATACCCTTTTTCCAAAAAGACTCAAGTTATGGAAACCTAATAGATATTATCTAAACCAACTGCTGCTTTGTTTTCGTCTTAAACCTGCGCACACATCTGGTACACAGAACCAAGAGATTTGGGTGCCCAGGATCAGGTGTAGGGTATTTGTCATGGGAACATACAGCCCCAGAAAAATCCCTTGTTGAACTATTCACATTGCTACATAAAATGAGTAGTGAGGTTTTTCCTCTGATCACTCAGAATTTAAATTAAATATTACTCTCAAGATGAAATGAAGGTTAGCTCATTTTATTTGGCTACCTGCAGCAGGGGTTAAGAAACCTCCATTAAGGGAAAAGGCTGTTCCATGGACGACCTGCAGCAAGCCACTTAATTATAAAGAGGTGACATAGTGTTTATACATGATGTTTTCTATGTCTCTAAATAGTAAATATACAGCCTGTTAGCCTATATATAGTGAATAAACAAAAATATTATGTTGGCTCAAATCACCAGGAACAATTAGTCTTAACTAATTTTTGTAAAATTTTTGTAAAATTTTTGTAAAATTCTGCAGCATTTTGAAGATATTACTGAAGGTTGACTCATATTTAACAAGTTCCACTAAAAACAATTCAGTTCCAGATTCTGGAGGCTTTAGGTGTTTATTTTTTCATCTGAAAATTTCCATTCCTCCTAATTGAAATTTTATTTTTTCAGCCTCTACACTGGGTTTACATGTTAAATGGAAAGTGTTAGAGCGCATATTATAAGCATTACAAAATTTGTGGTGATCCAAATCCTTCTTTTCCTTTCTCCTAAAAAGGAAATACCAGCTTTGGAAACTTACAAAAATGGTAATAGTATTACAACCTATTAGCAGACCACAACAGATATTTTAGTTGAGCATGAATCTTTGTTTTTGCCCTTCCGAAAGACTGCTCACTGTTTTGTTTCAAACTTGACAGTGTCTATATTTTAGTACTGTTATCCTCCTCTCCATTTCTTTTCAGACTGTTTTTTATTTGATTCAGATGGTCAACAGCAAAATTCCTTGTATTTGATTCAAAACTTGATCAAAGTTTTTTTATGATAGGGGCTAAACATGAAGGCAAGGGTCTGTTTTTAAACCAGACTCCTTAATATATACTGTATGTTTTGTCATAGCATTTAAAATCTTCTGATCCACGTATAAAAGAAAGTTAAGTGCCCCTGGAGCATGAGACAAATCAAATGATTCCCAGTGTAAAGAATCCAAAGTATCTCAAGGAGCTGTTGAATTCGTGGGAGAGTTGTGGTTGCAGGTGAAAATTATAGCAGCATCTCTGTATTGTAAACAGTACAGATAATTTATGGAAAAGGAAGAGTTGGACTTGGCAAACTTTGTTAGTTCACTGCCTATTGTTTGTGTATCATACTAAACACCTTTCCATAATCTAAGCATTATCAATGTCTGTCTGCATTCAGATCACTGCAGTTTAAGGCCAGAAGGGATGTTAAATCACCTGTATTCTGCTGTGTAACCACAATACAGCATTTGGCCTTCTTCTAGTTTATGTGACGCTGGACTTAAACAGATCTGCTAAGTGATAAATCGTCTTTGCCATGAAGCTGGGACAGTTTGGGAGCCACTTAATGTGCAGCTTTTAAAAATACTCTCCACTGTCATTTCTAAAATGAAGCACCTTGGACAAATCTACTGCAACTGCAGAAGATGCTTTGCCAAGTTTAAAACCTCATGAGCAAGTAAAGCTTACTAGATAATATCTATTATATCATTGTCTACCTATTAGTAACTATTTTGATGTTAGTTGTCACTTAGTTCATTACGAACTGAATGCTGCATGAGATTTTATTTTCCCTAGGACTGGTGGCAGGTTAATAGCCTTGAGGTAGAGCTCTTAAAGTCCATGAACAGTAACACCACATCGGTGTTCTGGTATTCCCAGGCTCATAAAAATGGACAGTAAAGGAACCAAAGAACATGTCTTCCTGAGATGTTTAAGTACAAGCTATTATGACAACCAAATCTAAAAGTATTTATCACTAGCAAATATTTTTTTTGCTTTTTTTTTCCTTTAGAAAGAACCTGGTATAATAAAAATACATCACTCAGAAAAAACAACTCTACTTCTCTCTAATTGCAGAGAAACAATGATTATTTTTGTTCATATTCCATTGCTAACCATTGTCTTGTGTTTCGTTAGGAGTGCTTCTATAACTTTACTGGAATTAATTTTCCTCATCAAAAACTCCATCTTCTTCCAACTATCTTCAGCCATGCTATCTGTCACTGTCACTGATATATTCAGTGAAACTCTTATTTTTTCCTTATTACTAATATGTACAGGGACACTATTACATGTACTTAATCTTTCTTTTTTCTTCATGTCTCACAAGTTTTTCCCCCTCTAATTACATTTTTTCAACTGAAACCAAGCAAGTTATGGCTGAAACTGGCCTTTTTTGGGTATTATATCAAGAAGCAAGAGGTATTTGAGGACACACTCTTAAATTCTGTTAAAGTATAGGTATTCTTATTTTTCTTACCATTTTTTCCTCTCAGAAAAGTTTGTTCATCCTTTTCCTGTTTGGAGACATTGAGCTCGTCTGAAAGACTGGCTGGAAATATGGTTTTGGCCAAATTAAATGGTCAGCTTTGGCAACCACAGATTCCAATCCAGTGATTTAATTATTTTTTGTAAGGAGATCCAGAGTGGATTAACCTCATCCTGTACAAAACACCTTTTGTCTTAGGAATTGTGCAGTGTTGAGGAACTCTACTAATGCTTTACTCCAGGCTGCAAGGCACTGCTAACAGCATCTCACAATATCACATTTCCCATTAGAAAAGCTACTTGTTTTTTAAGTTACTCCACCTTATATCTCACTAAGATTGCCTGAACTTCTCTGTAAGATGCAGACTTTGTTATAAATGGTGTCAGGTATGTGATGTGCCTCACATTTTGATCCTGAGAGACAGCAAACCCAGGCATTTACATGTGTGACAGGAGTCCAGGCACTCCTCATGGTCAGTGGGGATGTAATAAACAGTTGTGGAGCCTGGGGAGTGATTCAGTTCCCCAACACAGACACCATAACAGTATTCTGTTACCTAAAGGTAGGTATCTAGTATTATTTGAGAGGCTCTCAGGTGTCCAGCTCATCTTTACAGATTATGAGACAACTTTAACACTTGTGCCTTTTTCAAATGGTAGCTGATGGTAAAGCAAAGAACTCCACAGCGCTTGATAGCAAGGCATCTGCAATTAAGCAATTGCCGGCTGTCAAGGGGTTTCAGTCAGGTGATGAAAGAACATCTAACTGTTCTCTGACACGCCCTGGGCTGTACAGCACAGCCAAGGGGGGTCTGGCTACTGTGACTCAGGATTCTGAAGAGATCTGTCCTGTCCTGAAGCAGTAGCAGGAGGCCAGGCACATATAAGCAACCCAGAATGACATTAGACACTTATCGTTTGGAACCTAAATTGTGCCCATGGAGTTCTATTCCAGGAAATAATCAGTCTCCTAAGTAATATCCTCACTTTCTGTAAACTGCCTGACTAGTATTTTCTCCAACAATTTTCTCTGCAGTCTTCTCTTAACTGAGTATTCAGCAGAACATGTGCAACAAAATGTCACAGAAATATAGCCAAGCAAAATGAGATGTACAAGTCTGGAAATAGTCATGATCTATTAACCCACAGGTATTTTCCGTTTTCTTACCACCTCAAAAAATCACAATAGTAAAACAACCAAAATAAGCAGTCCTCTGAAAGGTCAAATAAAAACTTAGAAGGCAGTTCTCTGTTTCCATTAGACCATCACCTGAGGCCTCGCTGAACAGTTTTCTTTTTCTTTAGTCAAGCAAAGCTATTCATATATAACAGTATAAGTTATATACATTGGAAAGGAGAGAAACTATTCAAGATATTCTGTGTCACAGGTGTCCATAAACTTATTTTGAATGGACACAAATGTGTTTAAGGTCTAAGCTGATCTTCATCCAAGTCAAGAATGGCCCAGCTGCACTAACTTTTCCGTCATCCTGCAGTGTTTTAAGGAGAATACAGCATTTCCCAATTAAACTTGTTCACCTCCCATAGATTTCAGACCTCTGTCTAAGCCTAAATCTTTTTTCTTCACATTATATTTTTTTGGACTTCAGCAAGCACCTAGCAATTGTATTTGGATAATTCTGTATCTATATATTTGTACAAAGGTGTGTCTGTTTGTTAAATGGCAAACTGAATTGGATCAAAAACTGGAGTCAACATCCAGCCCTTTAGCTTCCCAGTAGGCCTTTTAATGCTTTCATAACATTTTAATTTTTTTTTCATATATGAATACATTATGCTATATAACAGAACAGCATTTTGAAAGGTGCTGCATCTTTTTGGAATAACAATAGAAAGCTAACTCAGAGAGAATATCTTCCCTTCTCTCTTAGCAATGGCTTTTGGGTTGTGTGTATGGAAAGTAAAGCACTGCAAACAGATACAGTAACTCTTCCAAAGTCTCAGTCAGATCAGAACCCCATATTATCAGCTGTTCAAAGATATAAAAACCACAGAGATACACTTTATCATGAAGGATTGCAGAAAGCATTACAACTGACAGAGAAAAAAAAGTAAGGAAAGCACTCAGATAACAGGCAGATTAACAGCACTTTCAACATTTGGATAGATAAATACAAAATATTGATGTCCCAAAAAAATTCATTGTATAAAAGTAAATCAATGACTTCTCTCCCCTTTAGGCTTTACCTACACTAGTAAATCACATAATGTCCCTGACACTGGCAAGTCATTCTTCACAGCATTAGGATATTAGAATGGGTTTTTGCATGATTCTAGTCTGAACTGAACAATTCCTAACCAGGCTTTGGGACTTATCACTCCCACCAGAGAGCTTAAATGAAGCCACCGTGTTTCATAAGGCAAGAAAACCTTACAACAGAGATGGAGCTAAGCTGTGTTCCAGGCATGGAAAATGGCATGATTTCACTTAATAACACAAACGTTTCTTTAGACTCTGGGGTATAACCTAAGCCATCAATAAGAAAGTAGACATTCAAGTCCTAAGGTTTCTGACATGCCCTGATCCGCAATTTGAATTTTATCAAATTATAATTTCATAGTTCCACCATTTTCTCAAACATTATATGTGTTTGCATGTGTGTGGTTGTATTCATACTGATATATTGATATATTTTGCTTTACACTAAGGTTTTAAAGAAGATACGTGGACTATTTTTAATTTTCAAAGGAGAAACAAGATCTGATTCCAAGATTTAGCAGAGTAGTAATATTTAAGTAGAAAAGCTGGTTTCACATAGAACTACTGACACAAACTTAGCTACAGCAGTAACAGTGAGCAACACTATAGTTTAGGTCATTTTCTTGGCCCATAGAAAACTTCTAGATAGATACAGATGATAACAACTTGCCAGTTGTGGTGTAGCAAACCCATTGCTCCTATTCAATCTCATGAAAATAGAATGAGACCTAGGATCACATATTTGTAATAACTTTACTCATAAAGGGAAGGGTTTTACACTGTGTTTTAGCAGTTAAATCTTTGCCATTATTATGGACCTTATAGCACAACCACAATTGAATAACCCTGAGACCCATCAGATATGTGTTATCTCCGAATGGTTACTTTTCCAGGGGGCCCATATCAGGCTCATTCTTTCAAGCAAGTAGGGAATAAATGTGCAAGTGATAGCCCACAACATTTTGATTCAAAACTTGGTGAAGGGAAGAAAATGTTAGCTTTACCAATTAGCAGGAAATCCCTCTTCTGAAAGCCACCACTGATGACTTGTCACACACTCACAATAAAACATTTTTAAAAATGTGCCTTCCAAGGCCTTGGAAAACAGGGTTTGGATTCCTAATTAACTCAGGTGATGTTGAAGATTTTACTCCAGCCTCATCCACATTCTCCAGCCACACTGCCCCTACCCATTGTCCAGCAGCTGTATTCAAGCTGAATCCTGGTCCTAGCTCTGTTGTAGGTATGCTGTGCCTAGTTTTGTACCTGGCATTATATTATTGACTTGATATCCAAGCTGGACCTTAAGCCTGCCTTCTCACTGGACTTCAGTTGCCGGATGGTTGGCCCACCGCAGTTCCAGTCATCCAAACAGCTTTGCTGTGCTTCATTGTGTGCTGTGGGACTGTCACCTCGCTCCTGAGGCTGCTGCCCTGCCTTGTGTAACTGCTGGCTCCCCAGCTGTCAGCTCAGGGAAAGAACAAGAAATTGAGCTTGAATGTAGCTCCTGGACGATGAGTGGTAGAAGTCTGGGTGGACAGAGGCTCTAGAAGAGATGATCATGGCAGCAAGAGCCTACTGGTGTACTCAGGGCCCTGATATTGCATTTGGAATCACAGAATGGTTTGGTTTGGAAAGGACCTTTAAAGATCATCTAGTCCAACCTCCCTGTAATAAGCAGGGACACCTTCCATGAGGCCAGTTTGCACAAAGCCCAATCCTCCCTGGCCTTGAACATTGCCAGTGATGAAACATCCACAGCTTCTCTGAGCAACCTGTTCCAATGTCTCACCAGCCTTAATTTAAAAAATATCTTCCTTGTATCCAACCTAATTCTACCATCTTTCAGCTTAAAACTATTGCACCTTATCCTGTCGCTGGTAAAAAGTCTCTGTCTTTCTTATCATCCTTCTCTATATAGTGAAAGGCTGCAATAATATCTCTCCTTAGCCTATTTTTCCCCGGAACAATTCCAATTCTCTCAGCAGGTCTTTGAAGGAGAGGTGTCCCAGCCTTCTGATCCTTCTTGTGACTCTCCTCTAGTCCCTCTCTATCAGCTCTTTCCTGTGCTGGGGACCCCAGCACTGCATGCATAACTGCAGGTGAGGTGTTCAGGAAAGCGAAGCAGAGTCGCCTCCCTGGACGTGATGGCCACATTGCTTTTGATGTACCCCAGGATATGTTTTACTTTCTAGGCTGCAAGTACACACTGCTGGTTCATACCCAATTTTTCATCCACCAGTATCGTGAAATCCTTCTCTGCAGGGCTGATCTCAGTCTATTCATCACCCAGTCTGTACTGGGATTGCTTCAATCCTCAGGAGGTTCACATGTGTTCATGTACTACTTCACATGCTCTCATACCAGCCCAGAAGCTGTCCATGAGGTAATCAAGGGGCTAGGAAGCACTTTTATCTCATCTTCCTCACTTGAAATGTGAGGGAGGGTAGATCCAGGCTGGAGGCATCCTCAGCTTCCTCGTCTGTAGGACAGAGCTTTGGTAAATGGGACATGTCTTTTTCTCTTCCTGTTAATGCTATTTATTTCTCAGCTCTGCGGAATAATCTAAAATCCTTGTGCTGTTGCATTTTTTTCATAGTATGAGGCCATTTCCTCTGTCTAAGATGTAGGGAACATGACAATCCTGTGTGTCAGAATTCTAGCAAGGAAGTTCAAAGGGAATATTACCACTTCATTGTAATTTAGTCCTTTGACAGCTGTAAAGAGACAATCTATTTAAGTTTTTCCATAACAATCCAATTATCTGTATCTGTTAAAGAGAAATTCTCACCATCTTCTTATCTCTCTGTAATCTACAAATGCAGAGGCTCCCTGTATACAAAAAAAAAAAGGTTGGTATGTCTTTAAAGAATTTGGTGCTGAAAATGAACAGTAAAGGGTAGAAAGCTAAAATATAGTCAAAAGGCTAATCTTTTTGTTTCATTTTCATGATGGCATGATGGAATATTAAGTCACTCGAGGTTTAGGATCTCTCAATCACTCTCTGTTAGCTAGCACTTCAAAAACAGTGCTTTGTTTCAAGAATTCATTGCAATGTATCCATGTTTTCCTTCCATGTAGGAATGATGTGTATGGACAAACCTCTGAAGGTTTATTCTCAGAAGGGAATAAGCCTTTTGAAGCATTTCAGTTGTCTAGAGTTTCTAGCATAGGCAAGAAGTAGTTAGAATTATTCTGTCTTTCATGTCAAGATTATTTTATACATCTTTAAATTTATTTTCTTTTTTTTCTACACTCTGGAATTTGGTTTATTCTTTACAAGCTTTGGATTCCTGCAGAGATTCAATACCTTGAAATTAAAAGATTAAAGGATTCAGCATCAGAATGCTACGTGATTAGGTTTAATTGGTTCTGAGTTTTTCCTGTTGAAAGGGCTTTGTAACATGCCCTTAGTAGCAGACACATGGTCCTTATTTTCCATGCCTTTGTATAAGGATTTGAACACTTTCAAAAATTACTCTGTAGAGCAGGGCTAGCCTAAGTTATCTCAGTTAAAGTCTTCATCTGGAAACAATAATGTAACTTGTATAAAACTGTAGTTTCAAATATAGCAACAAAATCCTTAAGGCTTTTTTATTCAATTATAATATATACTCTAACATAATAGTTGAAAATGAATAAAAGGTGTAAGTAGGATTTATCATAAAATATGTATTTCAATGCTGTTGAGACAATAACATAAAGAGTTGGAAAAATTTTGCTTGATTTCATGTTAAAGATGAACATAGAAGGTTTTGTAAATTGTAATCTTTTATACAGAATCACATTTGGAAGGAACCTCTGGAGATCATCCAGTCCAACTCCCCTGCCAAGGCAACTTAGAGCAGGTTGCACAGGAACTCGTGCAACTCATGCTGAGATGAAACTTCTGGTGGTTTAATTTATGGCCATTGCTCTTTGTCCTGTCACTGGGCACCACCAAAAAGAGTCTGGCACCACCCTCTTGACACCCACCTTTAAGGTATTTATATGCATTAGTGAGACCCCCTCTCAGTCTTCTCTTCTACAGACAAATAGGCCCAGCTCCCTCGGTCTCTCCTTATAAGAGAGATGCTCCAGTCTCTTAATCACCTTTGTGCCCCACCACTCGACCCTCTCCAGTAGCTCCTTTTCTTTCTTGTCCTGAGGAGCCCAGAACTCGACACAGCACTAGGAGTGGCCTTACTAGAGGGTAGAGGGGCAGGATCACCTCCCTCAACCTGCTGGCCACACTCTTCTCGATGCATCCCAGAGTACCATTGGCCCTCCTGGCCACAAGGGCACTGCTGGCTCATGGTCAGCTTCATCCTCCAGGACTGCCAGGTCCCTTTTTGCAGAGCTGCTCTCTAAGGGGTCAGCCCCCAACCTGTGCTGGTACTTGGGGTTATTCCTCCCCAGGTGCAGGACCCTACACCTGCTCTTGTTGAACCTCACTGCGTTTCTCTGCTCAACTCCAGCCTATCAAAGTCCCATTGAATGGCATATCAGCCAACACCCCTCCTCCCCAGTTTTGTATCATCAGCAAAATTTCTGAGGGTACATTCTATCTCTTCATCCAGGGAATATCCAGAATAAAGCATTACATATTCTACTCTCCATTCCGCCAACAGCTAGGAGCAACACAACCTATCGATTAATATTTGTGCATCTAAACAAAATATCATGCCGTTTATAACTAGAAATCATCATTTTCAAGTATTCACCTTCTCTCCTTCTGGGTGTGAGCCAACGACAATACCTGGGATATTTTTTGGGACAAAAATTTCCTGGATGAAGGTGGTATAGACAGTTTTTTATGGTTTGTTTAAAACCAGCCTTTTGTATTTAAAGAATGGACAGCATATTTTTTTAAATTTCTGTTCAAAATTGATGCCCATCTGTATTTTTCAGTTCCTCTGACTGAAAATATTGGAGCTATTCATGTGGATAAGTGTTTGCAGATGCAAGGCCTACAATTATTGCTGCTTTTCAAAAGCTTCTTCACTGTGTTTCATGCTGCAGGCATACACATGGATATAGAAACACAACCATCACTGCTTCTCATCACACTGTTATAATTTTGTTATTAGTTTGCTGCTGTAGTCTAAAAAGATCTGTGAATTATATATATATATGCATGCATATATATACATATTTAGAACAATACAATTTCTCACAGTTTTGTCCATTCTTTCTCCCACAGATTTAAGCCCAATTCAAGCAGGCAGTAACAGAGCATTAACATTCTTCTGGTCTGCTGACTTAAAACACCCACATAGAGGTAATCTCCAAAGCTTTCAAGCAGCATAATGTACACATTGAGTAAGGAAACTGGCTGACAAAGCAGTTTTGAAGAAACCACATCTTTATATCTCAGAAAGGAAAGTGTGCAGTTTAACAGGCAGGGTAAACAGCCTTCTGTAGTGCCTGTATCCAGACTGATCCTCTCATGCACTTATGGCACACTAACAGCCCTGAACTTCCAGAGCAGGAAGCAGGGCAGGAGGCCAAAGGCTGGTTTGTGTCACTTAAAATGTAGCCATTGATGAGTCTAGCTGTTTGAGTGTTTCTGTTGAGTGTAATCCAAACACTCAAACAGTTTTTGTGCCTTTTCAGGACATCCGCAGAAACTGTGTTATTTTGCAGATGGAGCTGCTGGAGCATTGTTAAGTTAAGGTTTAGAGCTAAAAATTATCAACTACTTTTAATTTCACAATTTCATGTTGAAGAAGATGCAGTTAATATTGAACATCTATCTGACAGCCCATGTTTGCCCTTCAGTGCTCTGCAACTTTTCATCAATATGACTCTTTAATTTATTTTCCTTTTTATTGAATGAACTACTTTCAGCTAAATTAGGGCAACTCTTTTGAAAAAATCCCAAAAAACACAAATGTAGGCCAGTCTCTGAAGCAAAACTAACTTCAGAGCAATGTGTGCATATAGACAGAATGAGCAAAAACCCATCCTTGTTCAAAGCAAGCATATTTGATCTTAGGTGTACAAAAAGACTATTGATTTCACAGCTCTGAACCTCTGGCTTAATAAAAATAGAAAACCAAAACAGCAGAGTATGTGAATTTGGGTACCCTCTTCTCATAAAGCCTCATAAACCTTTTTCCTTCTGGTTTTCTCTAGTTAACAGTAACTTTGTTACTGTCCCTCAGTGACACTAGATGGCACTTCAGAGTAGTGGTGGGATCAGAAAGCCTGTAATCATTTTTAGTTATTTTGCATATGATATTAGAGATGCATTAAGTAAATGCTTGCTTTGAACAAACACAATTTGTCAGCTTTCTCCTATTTTTTACATATGAGTGTGAGGTAGAAAATGCTATCTGCTTTCAAAAATAGCTAACATAAGCAGAAATAGTTTGTAACAGAGTGGTTCACTAGCAGCGCAAAAAAACCCCTAAAATAAACCCCAAAACAAAACAAAAATAAAAACCCAAAAAACCCCCAAACCAAATTATGGGCCAAAGAGCTGTTGCCAGACCTTGTGTTTAGAGGATTTTAGGAGCAGTTTCTGGAGGCAACTGAAAAAATGTATGGTCCTGGAAATGAGGGCAACACACTGATGCCAAGGATTTAAGAGCTGATCCTTTCCTGGAAATGAAATTAGACTTAGTGTCATTTATACATCAGCAATTGAGTATATGATAACTGTCCATAACCTGGTGCACTTTAGGAGAAACCAGACTAAAAGATGTCCACACCCTTGCTGGAAGTAAGGGATATGATGCTTTAGGCTGCACCAGGAAACAAGGGTATTATTCTTTATGTGTTTGAATCCAACAGTTGTGACCATTTACTGTCTTCATACTTTACAAAGAGATTGGGGATGCTCCGTTGGGCCCAAAGCCTTTCTGCCTTAGTTCTCTTATTTCTTTCCACCCAATTGTTTATGGATTTTTTGTGTTTGGTTTTTTTTCTTTCTTTTTTTCTTTCCCTGTTTTGTTTTTAAGTGGAAGAGCCATCTGTTTTGTATTTCTATGAAAAGTAGTTTTAAAAGTAGTGGGCTTCCTGCTGCTTTGAAGTCTCTGCAGATGCTGTGTATGGATAGAATCCTATCAGTCAAACATCACTGGTGTGGCTGCACAATTTATGGAAAACCAACAGTGTGTTTACCTTTCAAATTTGTCATTATCTTGCTTAGGTCTCTTGTTACAGGATTTGCTCATTCTGCTTCATTGAGCAAGTCTGAGAATCAGGAAAGTCCTGATATCTTTGCAGCCCTTGGTTGTTAGCAGGGAATATATTTTATGAGGAATAACTTGTGCTTTAGCAGCAAGCAGCAAGCTTGAGAGGGGACATATCATGAGTACTACAGGGGAGGACCAAACTCAGGTATTTTCTTCTGGACTTAAAGTTTGTTCTAATTTCAAAGAAAAATCTTAGTATGTGATATTTTAAAACTATGGATGGAGAAATGGAAAGCTTGTGCATATGTTTATATGGTGCTTTATGTAATTATTATTTGTTGTGTGAATCTCTTTCTGTAACCATGTACATACAAACCCTGTGGAGTTTTTCAAGCTAAGACAATGCCTTTGTTCTTGCTTGAAGTGCCAGTGCTTAGCTTTCTGCATGAAGTCTCTGTCTGTACAATAGCTGATATCCAACCAAGAACCAAAAGGAAAAAAACATAACTGCTGATTTTCTGGAGAGTTTTCCCTCCAGTGACAGAAAGATATCATATACTGTTTGTTTTATTTAAAAATAACACTCTGAAAATGTGAAACCCAGAAGAAAAACAGATGGAAAGCAGAGAAATCATTGGCTACTGTGTGAAGAAGACATCTCAGAACAGTGCAAGCATGTTTTTTCTGTGTAATGGCTATAGTGAGTCATAATTGTTTCCAAATATTTACTACTGAATAAATGACAGCTATAAAAAGACTATATTTGTTTGCTAAAAAAAAAAAAAAACAACAAAAAAAACCTATGAAAGTTAGGCATGAAAAAGTTCCTTGAGGCAAAAGAATTTCACACAACTCATTCTGTCTTTAGCTATCATCATGCCAAAGATGTTCAATTTTCAAGACTTAATTAAAGTTCTGACACACTATGTTATGCTATCAAAACAAAAGAAGAAAGACAAACACTTTGGAGTTTGCCTGTATTACATTATTCTTTAATATAAATGACATATAAGTTTTACAAATTAGAGAGATCGACCTTGGAGTATTAAGAGTCTGCAGAAGATTCTTTTCAGGTGATGTTTCTATTGAGTATATGCTTAGCTTTGAAGATTGACAGTAGAAATTTGCAGCCTACCTTTGATGTGCTTGCTACCCACCAGTATGGGTTGAAGAATCCCAATTTACAGAGGGCTCCAAATCACTCTAAATAGACACTTCTACAAATGATGCCCCAGCAATGTCCCAAATTGCAGTTATTTCACTTCATATATTTCTAGACTTACGATTTTGCTTATAGTCTAAATTCCACAAATTCATCAGATGGAGGAGCCTGCATATCTCTACTTCACAATTAATTCCTTTTTATAAAAACCAAAAACAGTAAAGGATGATGACAAATGTACAATGCAGAACAAGTGAACAGTGAACTGCTATGGTTTTTTGTTTAGATAAATACATGGAATGATAACAATTACTAAACCCTTATACCATACTCTACAAGGCAGTAAAGTAATAAAAACTGCTCTTGTGGCTAAGGTGAGAAGGATTTGCACTAGAGAAATTTAGTC
This sequence comes from Corvus brachyrhynchos, assembly GCF_000691975.1. Taxonomy (NCBI): domain Eukaryota; kingdom Metazoa; phylum Chordata; class Aves; order Passeriformes; family Corvidae; genus Corvus; species Corvus brachyrhynchos. Next base: position 446,536 of record NW_008236636.1, on the reverse strand, counting down.
ATCGAGCTCCAGATACAGGTTACACATTTTTTACTGCAGACTACTCAATATTTTCTTCATTAGGATGATGTCAGGCTAATTCTGAATAGCATTGCTCTAGAAGAATGGCAAACTTTAAAGAACTATGTGTACAATATGAATTTATTTTATTTTTCCAAAAATAATGACATTAGCAACAACTTTATTTGCCTCTGCTAAATAGATACATTCAGAATTTTCTTAGAGTTATAGTGGATATTTTTAAACCTCCAGGGCTTGAAATAAATTTAAAGGAGGTAATTCTTACCTTCTCAAGTCTCAAGATGATTTGAGAGTTTTTTTTCCCTCTACTATTTTTCTCTGTGTGTGGCTATAAAAATAACCTCAATCATTATCTTTTTTTTTTTATATATCATAACTTGACAAATATTTACTCCGAATTTCATATACAGTGGAATCTGAAAACCTGTAGCATTCAGCAAACTGAAAAATGCCACAGAAAGCATGCTGGAAAAGAACGCTGAAATAAGTCAGTTTAAAGCACAGTTGGCAATTCTTTTTGATGGTATGCTCGCTCTTGTACATCTGTAATGTCTCATTTATTCTACATCAATGGATCACCTCCACTTTAAAGTGAAGTTTCTGGCATTTGGCATTAATTGTTAGCAACGACTTTTTGAACAGGCCTATAACAACAGATACTTTATCTGGAACACAACCGAACCCCATCTTTAGACATCTATTTGTAATTTCCGATCTGTACTGCAGAGCGTTCATGGATACACCGGAAAGCAGAGGGCTGGATTTCCCAGTACTGCACGGGGTTGCTGAAGAGGCTCACGCCGGAATAGCTGGCCTTTTTGGTGTTGTAGCCAAGAGGGCAAAAGTCGTTGATACCAATGGAAGCAATCTTGTTGTTATGAAGATAGACCACCTGGAAAGCATAGAAGTACTGAAGTGAGAAATAGAGCTACCATGGCAAATAAGATAAAAGATTTCATATTAAATGCTCCGTATGTGTTTTTTGCAATATTATACAAATATATCTTCTTTCCAAACGAATCCTTGACTCTGTTTAGCTTTGAAACACCTAGCATACACCCAACTGGAATAATTTCTACAGAAAGTGCAGAAACTGTGCAAGGCAATCGAATAATGTTACTGGCAGCTGGCCATACTGTAGCCAAAAGAGGAGCCAAAGATGTGAAATTATTAATACAGCGCTGTGGCTCAGAAGCAAGTGCTGTACACAGAGAATGTATTTGATGGTGATTGGTTTCTCTCCAGCTCTAATACTTTCATTCTCGTGAGTGCAACTATACAGAACTTAGAGCCAAAGTAACCACTAATGATGATTTAAAGTAGCTGATGTATATTATTTTGCTCCAGATTCACCATTTCTGAAGAATTTTTCCAAGCTACATGCAAGGGGTAATTTACATTTGGTAGTCTTTATTCTTTGGGAGCTTTCTTTCCTGTAAAATATTAGTCTGAGTGAAGACAGACTTAGCTTGTTCCCAAAAGGCAATATTTCTAGATATCTGGTCACAAGGACCTCAAAAATACTGGTGATGTGAGATGCCTATTTGGTCTATTTGCCCTCCTGATGTCATTATTTTGTGATATAACAAAGGAAAGGTTTTTGGGAAAGGCTGCAATATATCCCTGAGTAGAACTGAAAAAAAAAAAAAATCAACAGAAGAAATGTTCTCAGAATGTATTTTTTGAGTAAAGAGGAAACCAAAGTACACAAATAATCCCATATTTGTTGTGGCCCCTCAGACACGAAGAGACAATGAATGTACACCTCCAGGTCTATACACCTCCATAACCATTTCCACAAAAAAAATCAGAATAAGAGTCTTGTTGTATGCAACATTTCCTTGATAATTCAAGAGTTTATGGAACTTGCATCAAGTTACAAATACGATGCACATTTCTGCTCAAGACTGAATAAACACACATCTATCATTAGGAATCTTTCAACTATTGCTCTCTGAGACAGTATGATAAACTTTACCTGTATATATTTGTGTTCACCCAGTCCACTGGGTACTCTGACAAGTTCATTGTTGTTCAAGTGGAGCTCTCTCAGATGAGGTACATTGTTAAGAGAGCCATTCTCAACTGAAGAAATACTGTTGAAACTGAGACCCAGTCTGAAAAAGTAAAAAAAAAAAAAGAGGAAACCAACAAAAAATATGTTAAACTTGTCCACATAACTATCTTTCTTGGGTTGATTCCTCTCTACACTGCTGTTGCAGAACAGACCAGGCTAATTTTAAGAATTATGTGTGCGCTAGGTAGAGCTAGGTTAAATAAAAAAAATTAAATAAGCTTGACGTGTTGTGAATATTCATAGCTATCATTATAGCATTCAACTTGTGCTTATGATACTGCATTTGATGAGCTGTACGACTAGTCCTGGTGTAAATACATACTGTGCACCTCCATAGGCACCAGCCTTTCTTTAGAAGCTGAAACACTGAATAAGTGATACTTGTAACTTTAGGAGCACTGTCTGTAACTTTTTTTGTCAAATTGCACAACCCATGTTCCCAGAACTGTTAACCTTAAAACTTCACTGCATCCTTCTAAGATAGTTAAGTAGTTAGAGCCATGTTACCTACTGGAAACAGGAGCTCAGCCATACTTTATGATCCCTGTAGCAGGACATCAAAGTGGGACTTACACATTTCTCCAATCCATATTTTTCATCACAAAATCATCCTTTCTGCTTTACACATCCACATACTAGGTTTATAGCACAGTTTATGTTCCATTTGGATGACCTGTTTCTATCTGTCTATTTCTGTGCTAATAGTATTTTGGTTTGCAATTACCAAACAGCACAAATTTTTCAAGAGACTCCCATAAATTGCAATACTCTGTGTTGTAGTAAAGAAATCAGTGACAATACTTCAGGAGTTGTCATCATCAGGAGTCTTGTAATTTGAGAAAATTATTTCTATAAAGGCTAAACCTAGGTCATCTATTTTGCTCTATCTTTTTTTCTTTAAGCAATCTTTTTTTTAATATTGAGGGGGAAAGTGCTCTGAGATTTATTAATAGCTTAATCAATAAGAGAATTTAATGTAGGTAATAAGAAATCTCATGTTAAAATAATTTGCTATGGAGGAGTACTTTTAAAGAGAGCCTTCCTCACAGTTATTTAATAACCTGTAATTCTTTGTGGCTTGTAGCAGTTTCAGAAGTCAGGATCTGAACCTAGAATAAAATCACAGAACTGAAAATTCTTGTTCTATCTTTATGGCAGAGAAGTTTCCTAATATTAACTAATATTACATATAATGCAAATAGTCTTATCATACTCATTTAAACATGGCAATGTTTTCAAACTCTTAAACAACGAAGGAGAGTTTAATGAAATCTCCCAGTTACATCAATAGGAATTTATTTCACTCAGAAATCAATTCACAGTATCCCATCCCCTTGCTAGAATTTGGTAATTAAGAATTTTCAGATGAAAATTATTAGAATGAACTTTCTTTTGAATAGAGTATACCAAATTTTAGGAAAGCTTGGGGGATTGGATCTTACAGAGAAATTCAGTCTGAAGTTCTGCAGAATGCTTACAGAGGACTTCAGTGATGGGTATTCATAGTGGATGTCTTTGAAAGGATTGGGAAAAAACCCATCATGTTTTGTCAGAGGGCTATAAATTCTTGTTTGACACGTATCTAAATATGTGTTCACTACATATGCAGGTCTACAAGCAGATGTGTCACACCTGGGAGACCAGTATTAAAAAAACCTCAGTTCTGACTCTCATATTAGTCTG
>NW_008236636.1:405715-442694 GCF_000691975.1 Corvus brachyrhynchos | reverse complement strand
AGTGAAGTGGACCTAAATCCCAGGAGGAGTGAAATTATATATAATTACATCTCCTCTAACTGTCTTACAAAAAACTCTCAGTCACTTGGGGCTATGCTTACAGATGAAGTAAGTCAATATTATTGTGTAAAACAGAGGGTGATTAAGAGTGTTGGGAAAGAATACGGTCTTCATCATCCTTCTCATAGGAAAAAAAAGGGAAGAATTTGAAAAATCATTTTCGCTTCATACATTGATATATTACTTCCTTTTATATTCATGAATGAGTAACATTTTTCCTGTGTTTCAGTAGATCTAGCCCCAATGTTCTAAATCATTGAAGAGCATAATCAAAAACATATCTCAAAATTGAAGAAATTCTCAAATACTTTTTCACCTTTTTTCTCCAACATCCCTGCTGGACCATTTCCACCATTTTTTTTGAAAGAAACTTCGTGATGCTCAATATCATTATTATTATTATGGGCTTAGAATCAAAGAACCATTAAGGTTGGAAAAACCTCTAAGATCACTGAGTCCAAATGTTAATGCGACCCCACCATGTTCACCACTAAACCATATCCACAGGTGCCACATCCACATGACTTCTGAACACTTCCAGGGTTGGTGATTCCACCACTTCCCTGGGCAGCCTGTTGAAGTGCTGGACTAGACTTTCAATGAAGAAATTTTTCCTAATATCTAGTCTAAAGCTCCCTTTGCTTGGTTCAAATTCCACTGTATGGAGCTAGACTATTTCAGTAAGCTTTAATAGGATATAGACATTAGTAATATCAGATGTGTAATGTGAATATCTTCTTGGAGCTCATTCCTGTGTGTAATCAGCAAAGTCTTTGTTGGGTTTACTTTCATAAGATTATTGGTTTTTCACTGAAGCAGTCTATGAAGACTTTTGAAAGACTTAAGAGTGATTTTACAAGGAAAACAACCAAATAAAAAGGACAAATATTGTACATCTACTAGAATGCAGGAAAACTCAAAAGAAAATGAGCAATAGACCTACACCAAGCTCTTGCATGAAACATTTTACAGTTTAAAATACCTTAACACACTCAGAAAAATTACCTGTTTCTCAAAGTTTAACTGTGCTTTAGGGCAGCAATTAGACTGTTGAACTTGAGTGGACATGAACAAGGTTGTCTGACCCTGTCCTAATATCTCTGAAAACTTCAATGTGTAAATAAAAACTGGGGTTTGGTATGCTGGGCTGGAGCTCTTCCATAGCTCCCTCCTTCCCTCACCTGTGTGTTTTGTTTTGGACAGTGTCCTCCTTGTTCACCAAGCTGTGTTCTGCCTTACCTCTCACCTTTGCAAAAGAGGATCTCTGACTATGCTGAGGTTACCTGCTTAAGCACAGGGCAGCAAGTGGTTTAAAACTTGGTGCCTGCTCTGAGCAGCTCCACATTTCCACATCATGGTCAACAGAGTATCTTGTTGCTCCATACAGTACAGCCACAATAGAAGCAGCCCAAGTTTAGATATTTTTAGGAGTCCATTAGCACTTGCTGTTTAAAACTTTATGTCTTAAGGCAGACTTCCAACAGTGTTGTCCATGTGATGCTGCCTGTAGTGTTTTCCAAGAGTGAATGTGAGAACATAAAAACTGTGTCATCTGCAGGACAGCTCACACGCCCCACAACCCCCACATCCAGTAATGTAAATTACTCTCTACCTGAGCAGTTATCATCTTGTTTTGGTTTTGAAAGTTTTCATAATTTCTCTGACGAGTGTTAAATTCTATACTAAGCCTCTGTTACAAAAAATAACTGCTTCATAGTCCTCTAACCCCTGATTATAGTATTTTTATTTTTTCATCAAAATCTAAGACAAACTTTTTTTTGAGTCTGTGATCTAATATGAACGTAAAACATAAGATGAAATGTCTTAATTTATAAGCCCTTGAAAGCTGTTCTAAACCTTATATCTTGAAATTTTCAGATCCAAAATATGTGTTGTGTTACTATGTACTTCACTTCATTGAATTGCTGTCCAAGCTACTATAAATACTAGTAAACTTAACTCCTGCTGCTCAGTAATCTTTCTCCGATTTCTGTTTTCTGCCTTCATTATAACAAGAGAATGATTGAGATGAAAATTCATTAATTAGATTCAGTAATCTGATTAACAGTCTTGATTATCAGTCATTTTGATCCATTAAATTATTTCCATAGTAAAATTTAAAGTCCTAAATTATCAAAATAATTTGTAGTAAAGGCCCATTTTACTATGCTACATGTTTTTTGATGTGAATGAATTCCCAAATCATTCTGTATAACTGCTTTTTGGGAATTGTTATTTTATTTTCCTACAGTTAGAGAAACTTATTCAACAATATAGTCACAGATTAGCAGAGTAAAGTCACTCTGACAGTGTCAATTTTTCAACTAAATTTTATGATTTTTTTTCTTAATCATGTTCCTGGACCCATTGCAGTCTTGCCTTTCTTGAGAAACAAAGGAACCATTGTTGAAAGAAGTTGTGGTTCCCATGTGCTTTTTCCTCAGTTTCTAGACAAACTGCATGAGCAATGCTGTGTCCCAAGAAAGCTTCATAAACCAAAGATGGACATACAATGAAAGAAACATGCATAATTTAAAAAAATCTAATTATTCTCTCTTTTTTTTTTTTTTGGTAAAGCAAATAAACAGTTGTCCTGAGCATATAGCACTCAATTGAAAACAAACAAAAAGTTTTGTCAGGAAAACAAGAGAAGTGTTTGTTGTCTTCAATCAGTACACAAATCCTTAGAAGCCTTTTCTGCTAAGTTATGGCTATTTCAATGATTCTAATACTAATGAAGCCCAGACTGATGTTTTCTAATTGTGTGTGTGGTGATTGCAATTTCAACTAATATTTTATGTGAAAAGAAGAAATTAATTCTTACTTTGCTAAGTTGGTGAGTCCAGAGAGACCTTCAGCATCAACTTTGCTGATTTTGTTGCCATCAAGGTGGAGTTCAGTAAGGGATGGAGGAAGGCCTGAAAGAGAGAATACCATCAAATTACTTTTGATTAAACTGGATTCTTTTCTTTTTAAAAAATACTTGTATTATACCAAGGGTTTTTTACAGTTGACAAAAGATTTTTTCTAAACACACCCATGAACAATTCAGTAAATGGAATAAAGAACTTTCACAATCAGGGAAACTGAAAACAGCTAGTAGCAATTTATTTAGTGTGAAATAAGACCAAGCTCCTATAGTCATCATAAAACAGTTAACTCTTGAAAAATACCTAAATTAAATTCTTCTCAGTTATTACTTCTAGCCTTCATGATAATGTAAATAGCACATATAAAATATTGTAGGAGAAAGAACTTTAATTTTAGTCAGACTACCCACATACATAAATGTACAAACACCTGGCACCTAGATATTTGACAAGTAACAGCAGTAGAAAATGCAATTGTAAGTATGAGACAAAATAATTCTAATGTTATTTTAGCTAGAGTCCATAATAGTTTACAAATTCTGTTTATCAGGGAAAAAAAAGAGGAAACATTTTACCTATCCAAGGTCCCTCAAAGGAACATCCAAAACAGGAAATATGGGAAGAAAAAAAAGTGATAACCAATATTATCTTTCAAAAAGTTTTCAGCCATTTCAAAACAATCTGTTGGCTGAAGTATGAATAAATTGAATATAATTTCCTCTGTAACAGAACCATTCCTGTTTGTTTGTTTTGTTTTTAATAAATTACAGTGAAATTGTTCTTATTTTGTAGGAATTTGCAATTAAATACTTTACTATTGAAAACTAGCAAAGGTTTCTGTTTTGTTAGAGGGACAGTATTTTTGGCTTCAAACCCACAGACTCATCGAGAGCTGATTTTATGCTTGTACAACTTCAGTTAATTCTACACAAATTTACAGTTTTGTAATGTTGATCAGGCTCAATAACCAGGCTTGGAGGCTGAAAATGTTCCTCCATTTTATATTTCAGCCATGAGACAAGAAAAGAAAAATAACATAAAATGACATTTTACAGTGCACCTCTCGTGAACCCTCTCGTAATCAAACGCCAAAATTTTCCAAACTAATTAAGGTCATCTGATCTAAAAATAGATAGTCTAAGGACTAGGACTAAGTCAAAAATCTTCCATAATATGTTTTTTCCCAACTGACTAAAAGTTTCCAAATTATACCTGTGCAAATCTCTGAAATAGTAATTGAATTTCTTACCTTTTGGGATGCTTGTAATGTTGGTGTCTGCAATACGGATGTAGGAGAGCCTCTTCATCCCCTGGAAAGCTCCATTTTCAATGCCTGAGCTCTTGATTGGATTGGTGCCTAGTTCTGCCAACAAAACATGACTGTGAGCTGTGCTGCAGTGTAGGTACCTGTATTCTTCAGGTCAAAGCTAATTCAGAGAGACAATTTATTGAAGCATTTGTTGGTTTTCTACATATAATCACTGATCAAACTAAAAACAACATCTCGACAAAACACTCAGTAGTGTTTGTTATAATTTCTCATGCTCATACCTAAGACAATCACTTGATTCAGTCCGTTAAAGACAGCTTTCCTCAACTTGGAGATCTCATTCTCATGAGCCCGTATCTCCTGGAGAGACTTTGGCATGTTTTCTGGGAGTTCCTTCAGGTTGTTCTTAGACAGGTAAAGTCTTTCCAGTTTCTTCAGAGGAGCAAAAGCTAATGGGCTTATTTTGCTGATTTTGTTGTTGACAAGGATCAGTGCCTGTGGAGTAATAATCAAGGAGATCTCAGATGATCACAAGGGAAATTACTTTAGCGGTGAAACACTTAAAAACTATTACTATTTTCTAGTGCCTTTTGATGTCTTCTGATGGCAAATTATGTGAGCTGAAGAAAATGCAATGCAGTACTAAAAAAAAGATTATAATCCTCTGAAACAGTGAAAGATAAGTCCTAGAGAACAAATACTTTTATTTCATTGCTTCTGTTAGCATCCACAATTTATGTTCAAGAATAAGTAAAATTGTTCCCATTTGAAAGCTGTGAAGAACAAGACAGTCACAAAAAATATATATAATTTTTGTCTGTTTGGGATTTTTTTCCTGACTTTGTTTATCCTAAGGATACTCTTATATCTTACCCATCATCACACAACACTTCTAACCAGTTTCTCCTGAACAGAAATACTCAATAAAGTGAAGTCACAGCCCAGCTTAATAAAAATATGCATAATATCACCTCGTTCCTCTTAGTCTTATAAGACTACACTTACTGGATTTCTGACCAAAAACAACCTTTTTTTTTTTTTTTTTTTTTTTTTTTTTTTTGCAGAGACATAAGCTATCTTTTTGATAAGCGAAACTTTGTATGGAAGGGGAACAATCTGAAGCATCGTGCTCAAAGTCCTGCAGTTGGGAATCATGGACCGTACCCACTTTCCCTTCCCTGTCAGTGCCTAATCCAGTTCTCACAACTCTGATATCTACACTCAGGGTAACTCTAAGCAAACTGGCTGTCTGTTCAGCCAGGGGAGAAAGGTCTCCATGAAAGAACTGTTATCTGTAACAGATATTCTCTGTGTGACTCTGAAATTGTACATTACTTCTAAGTCTCATAGATTAATTCACCATGACACAAAAAGAGAGAAGAAGGTCCCATTACTGTCATAGCACATTAATGGAAAGTATTTCAGATACAGTAGATACTGGAATGACTCTTATAATTCCATCTGTTTGCTATGTACTCATTAGATTTACAGTGCTGCATGTTTGTGCAGTGGATTAGGTAGAATGGGCCATATTAATATTGGTATAATATCTACTTATATTTATTACTAGGGCATCTTTTTTCCATTATGCTAGCTTCAGAAACAGAAGACAAAAGTTGTATATACTATAGTGAACATTCAGAGCATTTTCATACACTTTCATTATTTTCAGAATTACACTTCAGTCTGTTTCTTGGAGGAAAATGGAGTGTTTGAATTATCCCACTATCAGTTAAGTACTAAAACAATGACAATACTATCAGTCTCTGTGACAGCACCTCTCCATCATGGAAACTGAAAGAGAAGTGGGAAGATAGTTTAAAATGGTGATGTGTGTTTTTCCCCTAATGGACTCCTCTTGCAGATCGCCCTGAGCAAAGCCAGCGGCGTGTACTCCGCATGGCTTCATCAAGTGCATGGAAGGCTGAACATATCTGGTTTTAATTTTGTATGCTGGTTAGAAATAACTCATATGCACGAGGAGGTAGAAGAGGTCACCCACAGTTCAGCAGAGTATTTCCCTCACAATAAGCCTGTCCCAAAATAAATATGTTGGTCAGTGGAAGCCATGGCCCCAACTATATTTAATTTGGGCCTGTATTATAAAATCTGACATGAGAACACATGGATACTCATTGGGAGTGGTTTCCTGATTCATGATGGCCAGAATTGTGATACAGATGTAGATTCTGCTTGTAGAGAAATTCAGCTACCTGTACAGTATTAGGACATGGCAAAAAATCCAGTTATTTAAAAGTGGTACAGTTGGAATTATGCTGATTAGTCTTTTACATTGTTTTACTTTCAATAATTGAATGTGCTACTGCTAATTACATTGTGCTTTATTTTTATTAATTTCACCATGGATTTCTTTTCCATAGATCTCTAACCCAACACTCAGTGAGTTTGGACTCACGTTATGAGCATTTGAAATTTTTATCCTGCGTCTTGCTTCGTACTGCTTAGCCTTTTGTTTCAGCTAAATATCTGCCTTACCTTTTTTATTTTTTCTTTGATTTCTTTTAACTTTGTTACCTCTTAAATAAAAAAAATTGGGCAACATTTATCACAACTGATGATCTGATGTGAAATATTTCTTGATGGAAACAGGTAGGTATACATTCAGCTAGGCACTGTAAATATTCTCTGAGTAGTTGATTGTTATATCTCTTCAGAGTGTAGCTGATACCCTTGATCAAACCCAGAAGTTATCTAGGTACCTAGGATGAATCTGTTCTGCTTTGCCAGTGCTTTCTCCTGAATGTGTAAATGTTATCCTGGGGAAACACACAGAATTGTTTTATTCAAACACTCAAGGATTCTCTCATGTAGAAATGATGGTGTTATATCAAAGGTATGTATAAAAATACTAATTTCACAGTGGGAACATATGTTTGGTGGTATAAAGTGGGAAGGTACCACAAGTCAGAGTTTACAACTTTTTCTGTACCAGAATATTATTTCCCACTTCTCTGCAAGTCCCTGCTCCCAGTATTTTAAATCTGCATTATTTTTCCACATTTTTGTGCAGCTGTAAAGAGGGAAAAATAAACCCACACACTAGAGTTTGCAAGTGAAGTTTTACTGTCTCCCAGAGCAACAGCAAATGATGAGGATAACACACCAGTATAGCACCTGGCAAGCCATAGTCCTGGATTCCTTTCCCACTTCACAATAACGCTATTATATCCCATACTTAAAGAACTAAGTCATTAGCCTTGCAGCAATGATGTTTACTTTCCTGAGAATGTGTCCCGTATGGTTTGCATGTAACAAAAGCTAAACCAAACCAAAATAAAGTAAAATTAAAAACTCAGGGGATTTAGAGGTCAATGAAAACAGGAACTAGGGGACAAAAACCTAGGGAAAACATCTGCAGGCAGTGTTACAGAGGAATGGATCTTAGGCAAAAACAGGTCACATGGACCAGCTATCCTGAATAAAGCCCAGATGGCATGGTGGGACATTACATTCAGTGCGTTAAAGGGCATACAAAAAGTTTGTACATGGCAAGAAGTACTTGGAGAGAAAAATAAGGGTTGGTTTGAAAGTGTTCACAGTGCTGGAGCCCTTGATCACAGACATTGCTTGCAATGCTGCTGGTATGAAATGATTTGGCAGAAATATGACAGCCTAGAACAGAAGTCACAGGAACTGATGCTTTTATTTGAAAATCTAACTTCTTCCACACTTTCACTTTTAGTGGAAGAAAAAAGATATGTCATTTAGAATAAATATACTTCCTAACCCCTACAACCCCCTCCCCCCAAAAATATTTGAAACACATCACAAATTCACAATACAAAAGACTGATCATACAAATGTACAGCCTTCAACATGAGCTGGTATGGGTGCGATGACATATGGCCTTAAGTAAAAAAAAGGCAATAAAGAAAGAAAAAATAAAGAGGCATAAATACATAAAGTATTAATACATCAGTTAGTCAGGCTGAGAAGGTTCATAGTAATTTGCCATGGAAAAGAGAAAACTTTACTTCCATCCTCATTTTCCTGAGATAAAGTTTTTTTCCTTTGTCATTATATAGCATGTAAACTGCACTGTAAACATTGACTCAGTTATAATATCACACCACCTTATCATGACTGGCAGTTTAAGTGGTGTTCAGAGAGAAAAAAAGGTTTAAGCTTTTCTCCAAAGATGATTTTCTTTTTTAGTGAAACACCTCTGGTATTTCTGTAGTCAGGAAAAAAAATAAAAATCACTGTATGACAGGAATAGATGCTGGCTATGTTGAAGTCAGTGGGAGTCTGGCCATTTGTCTCCCTCTGACCTGCTTTCTACCTCAAACATTTATTCCTGACACAAAAAGGAGGATTCACAATTCGGGAAAATTTTGGAACCCTTGTTGGCAGGCTTTTGTCAAAATACACCCTGACAAACTGCAGCGGCAGAGTGCAGCAGTCAGGATGGAATTAGCATACGGTTGTTCTTCTTGCGGTTACTAAAACTTCCCATTTTTGCCCTGTCTAGGGGTGGGGAGCAGGGGATTAAATTTTCTGGTGTAAATTAGTTATGTGAGAATCTCAGGAGACTGTTCTGAGGGGTTTCAATCCCCATTCATCTTAATTTAGTATAGTTTAAAGCTAGAGGCTTGCCAAAACCAGAATTAAACTGGAAAACTACCAGCAAACTGTTATCAGCATGTATTACATAGTGATACACCTGTTTTGCCAGCTGGGGATGGTACTCTTATCTAACATTAATTCTTTACTGATGCATGCATCCTTCGGGGTTTAAACTGAAAAGTCAATCTCTGACCCAACGGAATTTCTTTAATTTCCTGAGATATGTATTACATTATTACCTGGGTTTTATTACAGTTCTGCTAGGAACAGTTATATCTTAGGAACTTTAACCTCAGGAGCCAGGCATGCCAATAAAAATAATAATAAAATTCATCCCATTTGTTTACCTTATGTTTTCAGTTGTTAAGTCATACTTATAACCTGGATATATAGTCAAGGTTTTCTACCAAATTATTAAGAATGTATGTACACTTACAGAAAAAATAAAAAAAACAAACAACCCAAGAACAAAATAAAACAAAACAAAGTAAACAAAAAAACCCCCAAAAACCAGAACTTGACATTCTTCTCTAATCATCCAAACCTAGGATCAAGAGGACATAGCTAAGAAAAGCCAGGAAAAAGGGATGGCATGGGAGCAATAGGGAAGAGATTAATGAATTGTGAAGGAAGGAGATGTCAAGGCATTGGAAAAACAGCCTGTCAGTACAAACAAAAGAAGCTTGTGTAAAGCAGCTTGATCACACACACAGTACCTTGTTGAATAATCTCACAGAGCAAACGAGTCTGCTGCAGACCTAGTTTGCCTGGCTTTTGAGCTCTCACTGGTACCTCTCATGCAACATGACATGCACAGATGACGAGGAAGCAGGCAGTTCTACATTTTCCTTTTCTTTCAATCCTGTCCTTGCCTACTATGACAAGAAATTTTGGTCATTCATTAAATTTATTACAATTGATCTGATTTTTTTATTGTTGTAGTCTATAAAAATTTCCTTCTGTCATTAGCCTAGTATGCTGACTCTCCACAATTTTAAGGACCTCAAAATATTTTGTCCTGTTGTTTTCCTCACATGAAAAGATCTTTATCCACTGTACAAGAAAGAAGTTTTCTGTGCATGTGGTGTGCTGCAGGCTTGTTCCAGTGGAAAATCGCACTGTGTGTTAAGCACAATGCAAAGGAGAGTCTGAGGAAATGAAAACTCTCTAAGGGAGTGCTCTATTTCAGAAAGATTAACTTTTTTTCCCCCTCTGAATATTTGTTAGAAACCTAAAGCTGCACAATCTTATTATGCCTGGGAAAAAGGAACTGAAGCTGTAATGAGTCATCAGAAGACTGGATTATTTAATTAATATTTTTTGGTCTCTTAGGGGCTTTTCTGTATCCCTGAAAGATATTCTTAGGCTTTTCTTCACTTTTTTTTTTGTTTGGTTTGGGGTTTTTTGAGGGTTTTTTTGGTTGGCTGTTTTGTTTTATTTTATTTTGTTGGGTTTTTATATAAAAAAAAAAGGATGGCATGAAACCTTCTAATCCAATGCATTATTTTTCCACTTGCTATTGCTACAAAGCATGTTTCAGTTTCTCTGCCTCCATATTTAGTGTTGATAATCCTTTAGTGTGGATATGGTAATAACTTTAACGTCCAAATTTAAATCTTTTATCTCGTGGGTCTTTTCCTTCAGTTTAAACAAAGCTGGTGTTAACACTGTTGTATGCACAGCCATGGGTTTGCACAGTTCCACTCGCTTCAATTAAGTAATATTCCATTTGATTTCAGGCCAATAGAACATTCATCTTCTTTCGCTACACTAGCACTGTGCCAATTGAAAAATTCTTGTTGGAAAAGCATGCAGTCACTGTTCTGTTTTTTGTGCTGTTCTTACAGGGATCTAACCCAGAGCAGTTTCTTTCACCTCTTTTTCCAGGTGCCAGGCATTATGCTCGTTTGCTTTGGCTTTGCCACACAGCCTGCAACTCCATGTGCTGTTTGTGTAGACTCCTCCTTCAATCTGCATGAGGGCTTACTCATGTAGTATTTTGGATTCTTTATTGTGTCCATGGGGTCAAAGTACTGAACTCCATCCAGAAATGTCAGTCTGCCTGGAAAATTCTGACAGTTCCATAGAAATAGAGACTTTTTTCCTGGCTTTTCCAATAGCTTTCCTGTCTGACTTTTTTGCCACAGGTCTAAGCTGTGAGCAAATTTCTTACATAATATCAGACAGTTTTCTGAAACCATGAAACTCAGTCTTCAGCCTTTAAAAAAGACTGTCTTCAATTTCTCCCCAATTCTCTCAAGTGCTGTGCTAAAAACAAAAAAAACCCCAAAACCAACCAAACAAAAAAATCTTCTCTTTCATTTTCACATAGAGGGAAGTCTCAGCCAGTTTTTATAGTACAACGTTTATAGTTTAACCACTTTTTCCAGGATAATTTAAAACTGTAGAAATATCAAGTGCACTATAACTGTAGACTCTGGTGTTTCCTGTCAGAAATCTATTATTTGCAGGTAAATATTCCTTTAGTTGCATCCTCTTCTAATTGCTTGCCATATTTCCACAGCTGCAAATTTTAGGTACTCTTGGGAAATCTACTTAGGAAAATTTTCAATGCAAAGAATATTTTGGTAGGTTCAAATTTCTCTTTCATCTCCAGTGCTGTGTAGCATAAGCAGTTACATTTGTACTGAAAGAGAAGCCATAGGCAAGTTATAGGTAAATCCTTTCTTTTCTCTCTACTTATTCTGTGTTTCAGTACCAGCTGAACCTTAGGTTCTACTCTACTTGTCCATGAAAATCTCTTCTTAAACTAATGCACCTGTGGTTGGTGACAGCTGTAAGTATTAAGATGGTATTTTAATGGATTATTCAAAAGAAAAAAAACTGTATAAGCTTTTTTTTTCCAAGACTTGTGAAAATTGGTGTTTAAAGAATTGTTCCCTTAAGTGATCACTTCAAGCAAAAGATTAACTCCAGTTTCTCATTTTAGATTTTGGAACGATAATACTGTTAATTTTTGTAAATCTTCTTGTTTTAGTAGAGTACAAGAAAGTTTAGTAAAGTCTAAGAAATTTTTGAACATCACATTGTCAAGTGTGACATTAACCCAAGCCATATCTATCAGGAAATAAGATTAAAAAGCACATACATTTTATATATATATCTCACGCACTCACATATCTTTAAAATAAGTGAGATAATAGAACTCTGTCAATAACAATGCTTTTGAGTTTTACTTTCTAAAAACAATACTCCCTCTGAAAATTATTTAATTGAAAGTTGGGGAATGGGAATCGCTCCCAGATATTACACATCCTGCTGAGAGCAAAGATAGTACCTAGTTACATAAATGTACTGCATGACTAAATTATTTTTTTGGGGAGGAGATCATAGAATCATAGAATGGTTTGGGTTGGAAAGGGACCTTGAGAGAACTGCAGTTTTAAAAGTTATTTGTTAAAATTTATGCTAATATATGATTTCCAGTGGTCCCTAAGCATGTACTGGGTACTTTCGTGTGTAAGCCAAACAAACAGTTTCTTCCCTGAGGAGTTATTTATTTAATTCACTATTAAATTGTATCTATTTTAAAAAAAGAAAAAAACAAAACAAAACAAAGAAAACCCCTTAGAGTTAACCTCAATGAGATAAAATAGTTCACAACAATGTAAGTCACAGCAGGATGTGTAATTGAGTCCTGAACCAAGTGCCAAGTGGGTAGAAGTCACTGGGAGCAGTGATTTTCATCTGCAACACCATGCTCTGACTCATTTAATGCAGCCTCATGAAGAAGGATTGCCAAAAGATTAATTTCACTGATAATAATTCTGTCTCTTTTAGAACCTTGTAGATAATCTTCACTGAAAACACAGGACTTTTTTCCAAGGTGGAAGAAAAGCAAAACAAATGGGCAGGAATTACAGTGTCAAATCTGTTCTGCAGCCAAAGAAGGGAATTGAAAAAAAATCTGGGTAACAAGTTGTCTTATTCTTAAACCTAGCCTACTGAAATGTGATGTGGAAAAACGTGTTTTGTTGACTTTAGAGGTTATCTGTGGGAGTAGATCAAGTATAGACACCTATGCTAAAATTAGATGACATGAGCTTCATCATGATTCACCGTGCAGATCCCTTCCCTATGGACAGTCTGGCACTCTATCTATTACTAGATACTTTTAAAAAACTGTCTTCTTGATGTTGCATTGAAACAAATATTTAAGAGGGACTTTGGAAGAAATTAAAAGAGGTGAAATTTTATAGGATTTTTTTTCCAAGTATGAGTGGTAGAAATCAGGTTCTTGTTTGAGACAGTGCTTCCTTGGGTGATGACATTGGCACCAGTAATGGACAAAAAGTGGGAGTTGGCTCCTTGTTTGTGAAAAAGAATAGAATAGAATAGAATAGAATAGAATAGAATAGAATAGAATAGAATAGAATAGAATGAGGCTGCAAAGAGCCAGGGAAGCAAAGCTAAATAATATATTGTTTATAATAATAAAGGATCAAATGGAGGAATACACAGAATGAGTTGTTGAAAGGGTAGAAAAATATTTTCAGACATATGCCTGAATTAGGGCATTACTTTCAAAGACAGAGAAGAGCCTTTTTCTGCTCTCTAAAGAAAGATATTTCAACAAAACTGAGGCAAAAGTATGAGGTATGAATTTTAAGATGTTGATAAAAACTATAGGCAGGGAGGACAACCTCAGACAGAGCAAAAGAATTTAGAAACAGAGGAAGGTAGCTGTCTGATGGAAACTTGGAAAAGAAGAGGTGAACCAGAAAGAAAAAAAATGTAGTCACAGAAAAGGAAGGAAAATATTTCAGCAAAGAAGAAACCAGACAGCAGTGTTAGAAGAGACTGGCAGGTAAAGAACGATGAGGGTGGAGCTTAGCTAAGAGAAAGTTATTGCAAAAACACAGTTTCACTGTAGTGCAGGGGGCAGAAGAGTGATTTGGAAAGATTCTTGAATTAAAATTAGTACAGAATATCTGCTGACAAACATGGCACATACAAATCTCGGTGAACTCAGAGGTGGGAGGGGAAGAAATGCAGTAATAAGTGAGTGACATGGCAGGGTTGAGACGGAAATAACCAAGTCACTGTGCCAAAGAGACTGAAAACAGAAATAAATATGTGAGAGAAGTTATGACGGAGATCAGGGGACTGAATGGACAGGAGACAGGTATAAAGAGCTGAAAAGAGATGAGAAACTTCTGTAGTAGGACAAGAAAGTTTGCAGGAGATGAATGGGAATAGAAATAAATAGGCTGGGCTGGTGGAGGAAGATCACAAAGTATTTAATCAGTTTTCCTTAAAAAACACAGTACCAGGCTAAAATCACATTTTCTCCCCATTTTTGTTGGCAAATACCAGGTCATTTTTACACTTACATGAAGATTCTTCAGGTTCTTGAAATCTCCTTCTTTAATTTCAGTGATTTTGTTGTTCTGTAAGTCCAACAGGGTTGTGTCTGGGGGAAGGTCTTTTGGCACCTTTTCCAGACCTAGCAACAGTGAGAAGAACAATTGACTTTGAAAGAAACTTTAAATAAGGGACAGCGCCTTTCTTAGCAGCATTTTCCTTTCAGTAAACACCATTTCTAGAACTAATTTCCTGAAGCAGCTTATGAAGACTTATTTGAAAGTGTTTCTGTCTCCAGCCAGTCAAAGAGAGTTTTATTTTGCTAAGTTGAACCAACATTTATTTATTCACACTTCCATTATGGCTTTTCTGAGAATATATCTGAGTTATAGCTTAAAGCAAAGGATTAATTCGGGAAAATACTTTCTAACATGTTCTATTCTACTCAATTGTGTGACTAAAATTTCTTTTGGAAAGAGATATGGCATTTTTTATTTTCACTGGGTGTTAGCTTTTGTGGACAGATAACATTTCCTGCTTTTAAAATGTACTAGGCTTTTTGAAAGAAGTACAATAGTTAATTATAATAATTTCCAGAAAAAATGCTGTTTGTTTGACAGTAACTGAATAAATTGCAGTAAAGTCCACCTTAAAAAAAAACCAAACCGCCAGTCCACCTCCCCCTTTTCTTTAAACTGAAACTATGTCCAAGTTTTCTGGAGAACAAATCTCTTGGTTTCACTACAACTGCCAAAAGAACATCAGACAGTTTAAATTAAAGACTCTCTTTGGGACTATTTTCTGAATAGCTGATATGTAAGTCTGATGAAGTCATGGAAATGAAATTATTTAGTGTTAAATAACACTTGCTTTACCCAGCTTTCCTTTCATACTGTGACTTGGAATAAAACAAATTTTTATGGTCGTTCTGATTTACCACAAAATTAAAACGTTCTTTCCTAACTAGCCTTTTTTTTTTTTTTTAAACAGAATGTGAAATGCTAAATGAGTAGTTGGTAGGAAAAAATTTCTAGACACTAATAAAGTCTCTATATGGGCAAGTAACAGAAGTGGACTTCTCTGAGTAAAACTGGTTTTTCACCAGTAAATGTTTTAACTAGGATTCCTGAAGCTGTATTTGAACTCTTCTCGGAAAGATCTCTCTGCAAATATTTCCACTCTTTTCCCAGAATGACGGTGGACTACACGATATTCTTCTCAGAGGAAAAATATATACATATATATGTTATCTTTTAAAGTCTATAAATTTAAATCCCAATCATGGCGTTGCAAATACAGTGAGATATACTTCCCAAAGATAAGATTCAATTTGCCCACAATGGCTGTAGAGATTCCATCCTTGGAGATACTCCAAAGTTGTCTGGATACAGCCCTAAGCAACCGCCCTAAGCAGGGGAGTGGCCTAGGTGGTCTCAAGAGTTGATGTCCAAATTCAACCATTCTGTGATTCTGTGATACTTAATGATCATCAAAAATGAGTTTTCACACACAGAATGCAGGTTTCTCTGTCAAAATCCTATGTATAGCAAAACTTCTTCTATTTCAATCCTTTCTCAGAATATATGTGTGTATATGTAAAGTAAAAGTATGGTAAGATAAAAAATATTAAAATATTAGGATCAGATTTTTATTAAAACTGAGTGCAATAAAAATTCACCTGACTGAGTTTTAATTACACCAGAATTCAAAAGGTTTAAAAAGCAGAACCATGCAGCCTGGAATGAATTAGTAAAAGCTTCATAAACTGACAACAGCTAAAACTCACATCTCATCCTGCTTACCTTACTGATATTCAGTGTACAAATATTTGATATAGATTGAGATTCTTCATATTACTAAAATAAGTTTTCCTCATTTAGGCATGGACTTTGTTTTTACTTCAACAGTTGCAAAACCCTCATTACTTTCAGAAGTGTAGTACTAGAGTTCCAAATATATAAGAATGTGATACTGTATAATTTGTATGTTGGTTGTCTTTGGACAGCTTCTGTCTTCCATGAACAGGACTGATGCCAGCAACTAAAAATTCTTTCCCAAAATACACTGCTTTTTCAAGACCATAATTTTGTTAAAACTTCCTACAGTCTAGCAACTCCTATAGGGTTTTTCACATATAAATAAAAAACCCCAAGGATTTAATTACTTATATTTAAAGTAACATTAGTATGTTCTGGTTGTCAGTACACTCGTATTAGTAGACTTTACCTCTAATAAGTGTTATGGGAGACAATAGGGTGCAAGAGCTGTACAGCCACACTTTATGGGATGCCCTTAGAACATACTTCGTAAGAGCACTTGGGGAACACTTGGATTGCCACTGAAGCGATAATTTGCCAGAGACTAAACTTCAAACTAAATTTCCAGCTGTACTTTTCAAGCTTCCCATTTCAGTTTCTAAAAGCTTAAGTGTTATCCATGAATATGGTAGAACTGATAATTTCTCAGAGCAATAGACTTCCAATGTTTCGTATTATAAAGATAAGACAAATTTAATAGTAAGAAACCCATTTGTGAAAATGATTTGTAACATCACTTTCCTGTCTTGTACTAGAAACTAGAAGGATGTACAATTCAATAATTAGCTCTGCATGCAGAGTATAAGTGCCATTATTGAATTGATGTACAATTCAATAATTAGCTCTGCATGCAGAGTATAAGTGCCATCACCTGAGGTGTTAAATAACACCATAAAAATTTATTTTGTTACCTATCCCATGTATATTCTGTTATACATTCCTGGAGCTGTTTTTAAAAATGTTTTCAAAACCAGCTGTAAACATTATATTTCATTTTTTTTCCTTGACTTGTGTGGGTTTTGAAGAGCAAAGCAATGAGTACCGGGTACACACCAGCTGCTGAGGAGACCTTGCATTATCAGAAAGCAGTTAAATACATCCTCCACCTGGAAGCTAAACCATCTGGAGCTCTCCAGTGGAGGAAGAGTTTATAAATGGGTGAATCTGGACACTGACTTGCAAAATCAGCATCTAATAATTCAGGACTTAACTGCATTTGAGGTGTAGACCAGATCCACATTTACTTTGGCTTGTGCTTCAGATTGCAGGTCTCTGTATAAGTTGATGTACCTCCAGATAGATACATGTAGGAGGAGCATTGGTGTACTGCAAAATAATCCCTGTGCTGAAGGCTCCCAGCCTGGAGAGCAAAGCTTCCAACCTTTCTGGTCAACAGCAGTCAGTTCAGATGAGTGGGGGAGCCTGAACTGGCATGACATTGTGAGAGAGTTTAAATCAAATGGAGAAAATTGTAATCCCACTGGAAGCTCAAATGGCTCCTGGGATACAATTATCATATTCCATGAATTTTTGAATTCCAAGACTTTTTGGTTCTTCTGTCTGGGAGACAGAAGTTTAGAGGGGAATTGTGTAATCGTGTCCTTACCACCGATTTCTAAGAAACTCAAGTGATGCCCGTGTACTTCTGAAGCCGTGCTGTACAGTGTGATCACACATCCACCTACAAACAACTTCCAGTGAGATTTATGTAATACCAACCAAAAGGACAACTGGTTTGGAAAATACCATTTGAGTCACCTCTCAACCATTTTAAGAACAGTATAGACAGATATTCCAGCTCTTGGCTGTGATGTTTTTATACATTAAAACTTGCTCCTTGAAAAGCCATATTAAACTCTTATAACAGTCTGAGTTTTTATGTGAATAATCAGTGCTACACAGTTTGGTATTCAGTTCCCTGGAAATATTTCGGGCTTCTAGTTCCTAAAATTAACTTATAACTGATTATAAATTTAGATTCTTCTGCCTTTCCCACTGTATGTTAAGTTGAAAGTACATATATCTTTATTTATTTTGGTTAAATAAAATTAAGTCAGTTATTATTTAAGTTGGCAAATAAATTTTTTAAAAACCAATTTATTCACAAATACCAAGAAATGGTATAGCTCCACCCTTCCAAAGTCCTTTACACTGAGATTAGGAGCTTAAAGATTCTGGAAATAGAAGAGATTTAATTAATCAGTTCATGTATCTTAGTCAAAACAACCTTTTGATTTGCACTGAAATTTTTCTTTGGAAGAAATCATGACTTCTTTATAGAAGTTGAACAGCCATTAGTTCCTGTATCACAGCTCAGATTTCTATTATCCCTTATGAATTTTTGTAAGCAGAAATTTCCTACTGTTCTACATTATCAACCTGGAGCAAACAATTATTCCCACCAGTATACATTTATGTGTGTAAAAATGTATGTGCATGAAAACTCATGAAGAACAGAATAAGCCACAGGACTACAAAATGGAGCGGGGGGGGGGGGGAAGTGTGTAAGTAAGCTTGAATATTTCCTTTTCTTAAGATAAGATGAGTTTTATTCATGACAGGAAAACCTCATGACAGAAGTTTTCCTAATTTTTTGTACATTTACTTGCTACACCACAGATTTTTGAAATAACAAATACCATCATAATATATTCAATAAAAGCCAGAATAATTGCATTGTTAACCAATTTCTTTCTCACACGAGAGGTTAGTCCAGAGTCACCTTTGGAGAGGAGATGTTACACAGACCAGGAATCCCTGTTTAGTGGGAGGTTGGAGAAGGTAACTTTGCAGAAATCAAGCTTGTCTCTGTGGGATCTCATCCATGTGGGTTGTAGCCTTTTATTATAATTTCTTAAACAAATGGCAGTGTCTGGCTGTGATTGCTTTACCTCCTGTAGAGGACAGAAGGCTGATAGGTCTGGAGATTTTATGAGACCAGAAATTAGGCAGAGAAGAGCCAAGACTGGTATAATTAGTCCCTTATCTGGTCCCCGAGGGTGAATCAATCAGTGGCTAGCCATCTCCTGTGCAGCACTGCACCAGCCCAACTAGCACATGCTGCTGGTAGCCAGCCAAACAGGTGTAGGAGATGTAGCAAGAATTGGGAATAGTGTGAGGATGTTATGGGTTTGGGTGTACACAGCAGGCTTTATTATTTCTGCAGCTGAGGGAATAACCTGCTCCGCTACAGGAGCTGTGATCAAGTGGCCATGGAATCTTTAGCCCATAAAGAAGGGTGAATTTTGAGCCCTCCTTCCCATGCAAAGGTTTCAGTCCACTGCTCCAGCTTCTCAGCAGTGAGAGCCACAAGTTAGTCTGCATCTTGGCATGGAGCCACATTTCTGCTGAAGCCATACGACTGTTCAGAAAAGGAATGCAAGATTTATGGGGCCAGCAAGGGAGACTAAGCAAATGGAAGTCTGAGTCTGTAGCCCAGAGATGAGGACACTTTCCTGAGAATTGCATCTTTGCCACACTGAGACCAAGAAGTCAAAATAACAGATATGTGAACAGTAAGAATTATAAACGATTTCTGCAATACAGCAGAGCTTGTGGTTTGATTTTTTTAGTGTGCTTGGAGTACTTTGGGAGATTTTTCCTCCACCTATCCATTTTACAAGCAGCAGCAATGGGGTTTATTCCTCTGAATAAACCTTTGCTTTCCCAGCTGGAGAGCATGGACCAAAAGGCAGAGAGACATCTGAACGCTGTAGCTCAGATACATGTGTTATTACATTGCAACACTTAGGATTATTATCACAGGGGCCATAAAATGGGGCTCAGATAGAGACTCTCTCAGTTTCCGCAAACAGCTGCTGCCAGCTGAGGAATTTGGACTGAGCTCTGTGTAATTCCCAGCCGTGATCATCAGTGGCTGGACTCCCCGCGGAGGTAGCCTCTCCAGCAGCTGCCAGGGCTGCCTCTGCACACTGCCATGTGCTCGCTTTGCTCCAAGCCCAGCTCTGCTGCATCCCACTGATGGGCAGCCATCCTCCCCAGGGGAAATGACCTTAGCAATGCCCTGAGTGGACTCTGGGGCAAATGAGGCGAAAGGCAAGTTTACAGGGTCAGGATACTTAGTCATGGAAAAATAACTGGATCCAAACACTGCTTTCTGGAAGGATGGCAAGGAACTGCTCTGAATGCTTTGACTTAGAAAAGTTTACTGATGCTTTCCCAGGCTATGTGCTACAGTATTTACTGGAAATTTGTTCTCTATTGTGTGGGGTTTGCAAATAGGAGTAATTTCATTATTTGCATCCATAAAATAACAAACAGTTGTTTTTTTCTACAGAGAAGTATCCATATCCTCCTTCTCTCTCCCACTTTCAAATTAAAAGTTTGTTCTCCACCTTTTCCTCTCTTGCTATGAAATCATCAATAATCTTTCTTTTTCTAACAGATACAAAAAAGCCTTATGGAATGCATAAAACTCTTAAAATATATATTCTTAAAGGTGATTCACAACCATTATTTAGACCTTTTTCCTGTTCTGCAGTCTGCAAGACTCATAAGATCCATGTTGGACTTATTTTTATCACAGATTATTGTTTTTGTGTATGTCTGAGCCTTCTCATAGGAAAGAACAAGAAGACAAACTTCATTCCCCGCTGAGGTGGCCCCTCACAAGGGTAGACCCGTTTATTTTTCTCCCCAAACATTTATAAAATTGCTTCCCAGAACAGAGTGAGGAGCACAGAAGAATAGAAACGAATGCACATGCATTGTGATCAAATGCATAGTTCTCCATTGTGACAGTACCAATAATTATAAAATCCCTAGCAGAGGTATAAAAGTGAATGCATTGCTTTAACTGCTCTTTTCCACTTCCACCCAGCCTGTGTAGTGAACACATATTTCAAAGTATAATGGATATTGCAAGCCACAGCTGTTATGAATTATTTTTCACTGCTAGTCACATTTTTGGTACAGATAGAGTTAGTCTCCTGGCTCCAAAAGTTAATACCTAAGAGTAATGATATACTTTTGAAGCTAAAATTCAAGCAACTTCCAATTCTGACTTTTAATTACAGTGATCTCAAAGGTATTTGCTTTCTCAAGAACACTAGCATTTTAGATAGGCAGAAAAATATTCTGAAATAATTTTTAGACTTCAGGGATTAAGACATAAAGTGAAATAAAAATCAAGCATTATGAGTTTTCTAGTTAACTCGTAGAATCATCAGATTTACATTTCCCACTGCCATGGTTGCAGACATAAAACATCCCATCAGAGAGCAGCAACTGACCCATGTGATTCATGCAATCTGCCAGCACCATGTGCACAATGGCTTTACTCAAAGTGGATGCAATGCAGATGTACTATCCACGAGTACTCACACAGTTAAGGCGAAACATTTATTTCTTCAGTCATAAGAGAGCATTTCAGTGACTCAGAAAAGTGAGCATTATCTAAAAAATTATGTTTTGAATGACCCTTTGGAGTAATGTAATTTGATGTTTACCTGTGTTGCTGGTTAAGTTAGCAACAGGCAACAGATGACAATTTGAGGATAGTTCCCTCAACTTTTACTTTGGGATTTACCAGAATTAGCTCTAACATAATGTCATAAGGAGTCATTTGGGGGAGGTCTTCTCTGGTTTCAAGTAAATTTACCCCTTCCTGTTCTGACCACATGGTCATTACACAGCCCTAGTTTATAACCTGAGGGCAGAGATATGTTTCTGGTTATTTCAGGTACTTCTAAACATAACACAGCCATTTTTCACAAATGTTGCAGAATTGTTGTCAGCCTACTCTCATGCAAGCAAACAATGGAAGAAGCTGCTGTAATCATGTCTGGACATAGTGCATAACAATTAAACAAATTTTGGAAGAGAATTTTCTTATTGAATCAGGAAGTCTGCAGACCTGCTAGTTCCTTCTTTCTACTACAAGATGTTATATATACCCTTGTAACTCTTTAGACATATTTGCTTTGCAACTCCTTTTATTTTGTCAGCTATTTAGTGATAGAGCTTCCCCAAGTCTTCTGTAACTGTAACAGCCATCTCCAGCCCAGAAGATGTAAACTCTCTGCCACAGAGTGAAAAAATAAAGAAGAGAAAGCAATTTTTTCCCCCTAATCCTGAACACATTAAGACTTTAATTCAATTCTTTGCCTTTTCTCCTGTATCTCTTAGGTAGAGATACTCAGCAACGAGTTTGATTATTGCACCACTACAGACACTTTTCTTCCATGTCACCCTTAAATATGAATTCATTGAGAACCTCTTTTTTTTTTTCTGAAGCCCAATCTGCAGCAGTAGAAGGGAAAACATGTACTCCAGCACAGAAACTGAAACCATTCTAGGCTTTCATGTTTTAGGTGATAGAGGAGTTGCAAGCAGAAGCTGGCTCTGGGATGCCTTATTGCATATTCCTGTTGTGCTAATGTTGTATTACAGGACCAGACTGTAGTCCCATTTACATTTTGCATGTTTTAAAAGCTGCAACACTTCTATAAATAACCTGTCCATTTGGGTTTTTTGCCATTAAGTCCCTAAAGTTGCCATCAGGTGGGAAGAAATCGTTTCTTGCTTTCACTGTTATTTTTTAAAATATAATTACTGCATTCCTTATTGAAATTAAAACTATAAGCATCCTCTCCTTAACAGATTTTTGTAAAAAACTAAGACCATTCCAAGTCAGTCCCAGGAAACAAACACAAAGATAGTATGGGATGCTCTCCTGGATGCCCCTTCATATGAGTATGCATGCAGAGAGTACATAAATTCTTTAAATACTGCTTTTCACCTTTTTCATTTCCTATTGACTGCATGTGGGGTTTGCAGTAGAGTTGCCTATATAGGAAATGCAACCTTACTAAAATCAGGGTCATTTATACAGAACTGTTTGAGTCTCATAATTGGCTCCCTAAATTGAAAACTACGACACAACTCCCATCTTTTTTTTCCCCCCCAAAAAACCCATGCAGGCATGGTCCTTTGTCTTGAGGTCCCAGTGCGTCTGTGTTTATTTTTTCCACCTCTATCCTTGCAGAGAAGCAAATGAGCAAGTTCTACTCTTTTGTTCAGGCTGGAGAAGAGGAGACTGAGGGCAGACCTCATTGCAATTTCCAGCTTCCTTGGGAAGGGAAGATGAGGGGCAGGCACTGATCTCTTCTCTGTGGTGACCAGTGACAGGACCTCAGGGAATGGCCTGAAGTTGTGCCAGGGGAGGTTTAGGTTGGATATTACAAAAAAAGTTCTTCACCCAGAGGGTGGCTGAGCACTGGAACAGGCTCCCCAGGGAAGTGGTCACAGCACCAAGCCTGACAGAGTTCAAGAATGACTTGGCAACACTCTCAGGCACATGGTGTGAATCTTGGGGCCATCATGTGCAGGGCCAGGAGCTGGATTTTGATGATCCTGATGAGTCCCTTCCAACTCAGAATATTCTGTGATTCTGTGATTATCTATCTACTTTGCTTTCATAGTGTAAAGGACAACAGTGCTCTGTGTAAGCATATTAAATACAATACAGACAAACACACATGTAATTTCAGCATTTGTAAATTTTTTTTTGTCAGGGCAGGCATGGAAAACAGGATGAATAAATTTTTAAAAATGGCAATGTATTTCAAAGAATATAGTTTTTGATTTGAACTTTAGAAAAAGACTAAAGTATATTTAGAAAAATACTTTTTTCCCCTGTAACCTAAAAATACATCTTCTTTTGGACCACTTCCTTTTAATCAAAGATTCAGGACACGTTTAAAGCAAAGTATAGACCACTGAGTCCAAATTTGATGAGGTTGGGACACTCCAATCTGGGTTTGAGACTGGTGTTTTGAAAATCTGCTTAAAACTAGACTATCTTCAGAATACCATGGTAACTGGACTGTGTGAACAGAATTGTCCTGAAGAGCTGGGTGCTAATACCAGAAATTTCTTGCTCTTATCATTGGTGACTACACAAAGAACCCGAATTCCTAAATCTCCTCCCTGTTGATATGGGTTCTCAGTGAACACTAGGAAGGAGCTTTTGGACTCTCTATCTCTTCCTTGGCTAGGAACCTTCCACAATTAAATAGCAGAGGCTTTTTGTTGTGAAAACACAGGTATTTGTAAAATGGTTATATGTCTTACCAAGTAACACACCCTATAAAGGTGTTAAGAATATAATACAGATACCAGTTGCACCTAATAGTCCATAAGGTCATATAAGGAGTGATTATTTAGCATGTTTTAAGCATTGTAATCACCTACAATGACTTATAATTGACTCACATTTTACAGGCTATCTATTAGCTATTTATTTGTGCATTGGGAGGTTTTAGAAATGAACCATTGTCACAGAGCAAACCAGAAAACAGTTTTTTCTTGTATCACTTAGACTTGGCAGTTTGGATTTCTGTTCCTGCCACTAGGCTTTCATAAATGGCCTTTCCAAGCCTGAAGCAAGCAAACAAATCTAAAAAATTAAGACAAAAACCCAAAACATACAAAGCTGGTCACTGTTACCTTGGAGTAAGCAGTAAATAAGGAAGGATGTACTTAGAGTAGATTAATTTTTATCTAGGATCATGTTTATCAGCTGAAACTTAATTACATCAGTAATTCAGGTGGTGATGCAAGAAGGCCTGTCTTTTACTGCCATACTGGCAAAAGATAATAGCTTTTTGTTAATATAAAGTAGTCTACATCCAGGCAAATATTTTTTCCTTGACATTTTCCCAAGAGTGTTTTCCAGTTATTGGGTCTTTGATTTAATAATTTGTCAGAATGTACTGAGCACAGGACTTTAATTCATGTTTTTTTAACTTCCAGGGCATCCCCAATATTGTATTGAAGCAGAATATATGTAATATATATGTAATATATATATGTAATATATTTATCACAAAAAAACCCTGGCAACATGGGTTTATTTTTCCTTGCCTTAATTTTAACACACATAACTTCATTAATCTGAAAGTAAGTTGTATAGCCTCGAATGGTCATTGCCCTGCCTCGGCAGTTTGGTTCTCCAGGAGCGATGCATCCTTTCCACCTTAGATAGGATGAACCACTGCATGGGCAGCCCAACTCACCCCATGTCCATGAAAGGAAACCAGATGACTCTTAGATTCTTAACATCACCCGAAATCACTCCTATATTACAGATAATGCCTGTGATATTTCATATAGATCCTCCAGTCTGACCTCCAGCATGTTAAGAGTATTCCAATTCACCCAGTCAGCACGTGGAATGCCCAATGGCTTGTGCCTGATGACAGCCTAAGTTATGTTTGGCTAAAGAATGCCAGTTTTAAGGCCAGGGTATTATGCTGTAGATGCTATTCTCAGTATAAGTGACAGTATACTTTCACAGATTTCATGGCTATGATAATAGTTTTGTTAAATGATCCAGTTCTATGAAGCCAGGGGATTTCATGAGATTGTCAGCTTCTATTATATATAAAAGGAGTATGACTTTATTATTATCCTTATTGTTAGAAGAAAAAAAATACATAAAACACAAAATAACTTTTCCTAAAAGCTCAGCAGTGACAGTGTAAATTCACCAAAACTTTTTTAATTTAAAAATTGCATTTGTTAATATCTGGCCATTTAAGGATACATGTTTTCTTTTATTGCATGTTTAATAACCTGTAAGATTTTGGGTTGAACATTTAGCTTTAAAGGTTATGTTTCAAATCAAGGTGTATTGTAAAGGAGATAATTGCCTTTATAGTGAGAAATGAAGTTGTGACATGGAGTCAAAATCAGAAAATGGGTGTTCAGATATTTCTGGAAGATTTCATACAGTGAGATAAATTATCTTTTGTCAACAAATAAATTGCTCAAATTTGTCAACAAATAAATGGTTCAGGTGTTGAAGAGCCATCAGTTAATATATTGAGACACTCTATGTGTTCAGATAAACTATCTAATGTTACCCGATCCCAGTGATAGTGCTTTACATATCTGTGACCTTCTCATCTCCTGCTCTCAAAGTGCTTTTCAAACTCACACTCCAAATACCCATGCTTAGATCAAATGTATCCTTCTTTACACAAGCTGGAGAAACCCTGAGTTTCTGAGCTGTGAGAAAAATTCAAATTTTAGCTGTAATACTGCTTGAACTTTGTTTGCTGACATGTCTATCTTGCACACCTTTTAGTAACCACAAAACCTTCTTTGATACTCCCAGCAAGAGAGATGGAGAGACCTCCACTATGTCCTGTAAAGTCTCCAGGGAGGGCAATCTCATTACATCCTGTAGAGAGACACTGCTCATTTAGAAGGGGCTGCCAGACTTACCTGAAGGTGAAATAAAGCTCTGACCACCACCTCTGAGCACGCTTGTGAAGCATTCTGCATCTGCTGCAGGGATGAGTAATCACACATGCATCCTCCTGCCTACCAGGGCACTCTGGGATGAACTTTACTTGGGACTCCCTTTGGGAGGATGAGACTTTAAATGGGACTGTTAATCCTTGCTAGGGTTTTTATGAGGCGTGTTTGCCTGGCCACCTGACTGCACACCTCCCCTGTACGTATTATTTTAAAACAGGAAAAGAGGCCTCTGACCAGCTACATCAGCTACTCCCCACCTGTGCTGTGCTCTAATAAGGAAGATGTTTGTGATTTCTATGGAAAGCCTGGATATAACATAGCAATGCCTCATACTGAAGCATGACCAAAAAGTAAACCTGTGGCTCCCTTTTAGCAACAGGAGGCAGATTCATAAAAGACAGCACTTTTATAAAGATAGCATGGTGGCCTTTCTTGATGAGATCCTTGAGCCTGTTCACAAAGGTAATACATCTCATGAAATAGGCATATGGGGTTCTGCTATTGATCCATCCATAACCACAACTTAGAGAGAATTCTTTTTTAGGATGTGAGAAGGCAGCGTTCTCCTTCTTGCCAACTCAGCTCTTGGCTGAGAGGCAAAATAAATTAATTTGTAGGTGTGTGCTTAGGAAGATATGACTGAAGTTGAAGAGTATAGGAATGCAAAAATTCAGCTGACAAGAGTGTAATTGGACCACTGGGCATTTTTTTTCACTGTTTTTATTGAACTCAGATTTTATTTTTTTTGTTATTCCCAGCCAGTGCTCATGAGAAAAGGGGCAAACCTGATCTCTGGTCTCTGGATCCAATAGTTCTCCTGTGGTTTATTCACATAACCCTGTGTCAGATAGCTGGTTTTTTTTCCTTATGAAGTAAGAGACTACAAATAGCAAATGCCCATTTAGACACAAAAGAAACGGGCTGAGGAAGAGGAGACCTTTCCATATGTTGCCTGTGTTAGGGTCCTCCAGCTACCTTGCTCTGGTATGTCTCATACACCCATGGGCTGGTGGCTGTAAGGAGCCCTTCCATGCCAGAGAGTGAGTAGGAGAAAGGATCCTGATTCAGGTTTTAACTTTCCTTTGTGAGACTTTATTTAGTAAGGTCTTAATATGTCCTTGTGAGGAGCCTTGTTTTTGCCTGAATTTTTTCTTCAGTTAGTACCCATGGGACTAGATGACTAAATTTGATAATTTTGGAGGATGGATGTAGCTAATTTGGTTGGGTTGGAAATGCCCAGAGCTGAAGGGAGAGGTAGTCCAGGAGCGCAGGTTAATAAGGAGGCAGAACTGTCACTGCTGGTTTCATGGCTTCTGTGTGCAAATCGCCCTCCTGAGCCCTGAAACATGAGCACCCTTCATCCCACAACCCAGGAGCATTCAAGGTCACCTCCACAGTTTGCAACAGAAGGCCAGCCACAGCCCTTCCTCAAGTCAGGATGTAAATATGACTTTGCCTGACTCTGTCACACAGAAGCGAATCCAAGGCCAGAAGAGAGTAGCGGGCACTTTTGCCTGTGAGCTGGTGACACACAGCTGTCCTGTCCCCACTTGCAGGGCAGCCAGCAGCCCTGTGTCCTCATTAGCCTCCCAGCTGGGCCATGTCCCATCAGGGGCTGTCACAGCCGTATGCAACAAGGATGGGTGAAACTTAATGCCAAGGCTGTCACTGAGTGATAATTACTTCCTTGACCTCTGCCAGGGACATATTATTTTTTTATTTTTCAGGGCCACATATTTTGAGCCCAGGGAGATCTCTTTTCCTATGTACCCAAAGGCTAGATGCTATCAGCCCAGATGCTCCAAAAGCAAAGTATTTTCATTGCATGATATGCAGCATGTGGGTTTAAAGAAAGTTCTTTCTTTTCACCCCACTTGACATTCAATGGGAAACACTGACCTGGGGCCTTGACTGCTG
This sequence comes from Corvus brachyrhynchos, assembly GCF_000691975.1. Classification (NCBI taxonomy): domain Eukaryota; kingdom Metazoa; phylum Chordata; class Aves; order Passeriformes; family Corvidae; genus Corvus; species Corvus brachyrhynchos. The sequence goes on along the minus strand of NW_008236636.1, from coordinate 414,561 downwards.
TATTTCTGAGTCTGCTTGTCAGTATGGGACTCTACTAACCCAGAAGTATCTTATGCAGTGGATGTAGTGCAACCCTTTGTAAACCACATGTGTTTGAAGGAGAAGTGCATGACCACAGGACCATGTACAGGAGTAAAAGGTCCCTGTGTGAATGTCTCTACTTTTTTACCAGGTGAAAGCTCATTACGTTCTGCAGAACTGAAACAGACTGAGAACAAGTTCTCAAAATAACTTAAATTCCATCGGCATTACTAAGTGTAACAACAATAAAACCTAAGACTTTCATGGCATGTGGGCAACCTCCTCCCCACTCCCCACTCCATGTTTGCTCTCTCTGGCACCTAAACGGCAAAAAAAGAAAATATCTTTCAAGAGCAACAGTAGTGTGGAAGCTTTATGAATGCATGGCTAGGCTAGCCCACACTCATTTGTGCAACTTGGCTTGCATTGTTCACTGGGTCTTTGCCAAACATATCTGTTGCATAATTACGTGGCTCACTTTAATAAATTCACAGAAGTTCCTAGGGGTGTAGCTAAAGTTTCCCCCTCCTTTCTGTAATTACACAACTCCTACCACCATGAGACACAGGTCCTAATTGGTGGATTTGTGCCATGACTTACGGTAATTATCAAAGCTAACATTATAACATAGGGAAATAGAAACACCCAGATATACATTTAAAGAGCTGAGAGAAGACTTAAAGAAAAAAAAGTTCTATAAAATCATGAGAAGTTATTTGTCTTTTTCCTTGTGAGAAAAACTAATTTTAATTGATTTTCTGCACTGTACACTGACTAAGACTGAATAATACTGGTTAAAACCAAGAGCAGTCCCACTGAAGTCAGCTTCATTACTTGACAATTCTGCATGGAAAAGTCAAATACAGTGATGGCAGACATGGCCTCATATCCTGCTACTCTGACTGTGCACACAAGCCCTTCCCTTACATGAGGGAGTAAGGAAAGTTTGTGAGAAAGGTTCTCATGGTTTCAGCTTATATAGTGTCTAAGAAAGATATTTAATAAGGAACTCCATAATGTGTTCATTATTTTGGAGTGTTTCCAAGCTCTTTCTTCCAAAGAGCTGGTTCCAGGATATATGATTCAGTTGGTTATTTCATACTCATGTATTCCAGTGGAACTGGTATGACTTCTATGTTGAGGTACTAGACAGTATGATTAAAGGTGTTGGACCTTGGACCACACAATTTAGAACCTTTTAAAATGTTTCCATCCCCACATCTGATCTCATTGAATTTATTTAACCCTCATCTGAAGGAATAGTTTGAAAAGTTATTTTCTCTGCAAGAGAAATCTGTGGTCTTTCAAAGAACAGATGAAATGCACAAATTCAAACTATACATTAAAAAAAATCAAACATTCTTCATGATCATAACAAGCACCCATCTTGCCAGGGCTTTACTGTCTACTTTGTATAGTAAATTCTCGTTAACTGCAGCTGTAGCATATTTCTTTGAAGAAAGTCAGTTATGGAGTGATGGAGCATAGCAGCCTCACCAACTCAGCTGCCAGCCCGTGACCAGAATGCGAGCACAGAGCCTCTGAAATACTCTCGGGCTTACCTAGGTCAGAGCACTGCACCACACGGAGATGGCACTGGCAGCGGAAGGGGCACACTGGTCCAAATCCAGATATGACAGGATCATCCGTTGGAGCCATGTCAGCTGACCCCTCATCCTCCAGCATAAAGTCAAAGAGGCCCTGCTGGTGGAATGGCTTGGCCAAGCATGCTGGCAGCAGTAGGACAAAGAGCAGAGCCAGCCTCTTCATGGCTTAGTTCATCGACTCCCAGCAGAACCTAGGATTCAAAGCAGCGGATTACCAACAGAAGTAGCAGTTTCCCATAGCTGCACAGTTCCTCCTGAAGGAAGTCCAGCACATCCACCAATTGCATAACTGTTCCTTTCAATAAAAGAAAACTGAATTGCAAAAATAGGACAGTTATGTGATAAGAGTCTGGTAACTGCTTGTCAATAGGCCTTTTTTTTTTATACAGAGCAGTTTGAAGGCAACTGTAAACACATCTGTTTGCATATTTAGAGTAATATTTATTAGGAACAGGCAGTGCTGTCAACTTTGTTATGCAAAAGAGTCATAGCAATAAGCCACATTTTCCATGTGCCTCTTTTCTGCCAGCGTAACAGTCTATTTGATTTCATTAGCATTTATTTCATAGCCATGGGTTTGACCCATGGGGACAAACCTGAGGTTCCCAAACTTACTGTAATTCAGTATTTCATGTCTTGAAAAATATTTTTAAGTGTCAGCTTGCTGTGTGTTTTAAGTTATAGCCTAGTAAAACTGACTGAGAAAGAGTAGGATTTAGTGAGAGTAGGGTGGAAAGTGAGGGGAAGATCTTTAGTTGTTTAAATGCACTATAGTTCTTTCCTAGTTTAAACAGCACAATAAAACGGAATACAATGTTTTGTTATATCGAATAGTCTTGGTTTTCTTTCCAAATTTTGACATCCACCCTGAGAATCCTCTGTTTTGCACTGTGTAAGAATTTGATTTGATGCTTGTAGTGTTGTATGCACACTTGCTAATATGATCAGGTCTTCATTCTGTAGACTTTTATGCTCAGGAGCAACTTTACACAAGTATGTATTGTCATAGATATTAACAAGAAAAGCTGCTTAAATACATGTTCTCAGGACTTAGGCCTAGATGTATTTCAACACACTGTAGGTAGTGCTACCTGTCTTGTTGTGCATTGAGGACAAATTACACAATTGTTTGCAGGTTTTGTATAAAGGCTGTATAGACCTGCTAATTTTCTGAAAATTTTCTTTTACTGTATATTTTATATAACAAAGTTCATACTTTACAAACTTTAATTGGTCTAAAAAAATCCACAGAAAGATAAGAAATCTGCCTTCAAATTTCCAAGTGACACAAAGGCAAACTTGTAATTTATATATGACTTTTTCTTAAAATGGATGGCATAATCCTGAATACAGATGCTGCTCTTTGTAATGAAAGCAAAAATGTCCACTTCCTTCTTCAGGCCAATATCTTAAAAATGCCTTGTCTGAGTGCTAGCTGGGATTACTTCTGCAGAAACCTTCAGGTCTGTCTCTCAAGAGGATGATAAGGATATACTATAAAATATACTGGTGGCTTAAAATCATAGCATACATTTCTGTGATCTACCTGACAGGAAAATACGTATCTAACATCTTCAGATACCCCAAAGACTTCAAAGTGAAATCACATGGAGTAGAACACTGTTTATGTTGTCTCTTTAGGAGACATATTTGTTTTCTTAGCTGGACACGAGAGCACTTCTATTCCTGGAACAGATATCTTACTCACTGTGTGCACTGAGGGGTATCACAGACCCCTACATCAGCTAGAGAGTTTTTAGTATGTCCTGTCAGCCAATGTTGTGTAAACTCATGGCATGTAGCAGGGGAAGGCTGTGTCCCCATGTGGATCATCCTCCTGTACTTCCTCCTGCCCTGGCTCCCCACCAGCACTGGGGCTGTGTCCCCTTGCCAACAACACCCCTACCAGTGCAGGCAGAGTGCACAGGGTGTCAGGATGTCACAGCCAAGTGTTGTTAATGCATGGCAGTGAGCTGGTACCAGGGTTTAATTTTTGAAATAGTAATTATCATGTTCAAATCATTGTAAAATAACAATGCAATTTATTAATAATCTGAAAGGAGAAGAAAAGTTTGTTAAATCATCACCATTCATCACAATAACTTGCCTTGTGATAATGATCAATAAAATGTTACCCCAGCACAAATTATTTTTCAGAATGTATATTAACAACAATAGACATTGGGAATGCTGCACGCTAATCCTTGAATGGCAGTGGCAGTCAGGAATTTTTAAAGACCTTCCTCAGCCTTTTTTTTGTGTGTTAATATGATTTTAAAACGTTTTTAAATATTTAAAACTTCTTTATTCGCTCTCAGGGTCACTGCTGAAGTACCACCCATCCCAAGAATGCACAATCAGGATCCTATCCTGGAGTTTAATTATTACCACTCAGAAAAGCAAAAAAGAAATTAGAAAGGCACTTTAGAAGTGTTTTCACACTTTGCTTCTTATTCACATTAATATTGATGATTTCATTTATTTCAGGTAAACCATGTAGCAGGCCTTTCCTTTGGTCCCTGTTTTGTAAAAACTGTAATAAAATCAGAAAGAGCTGTCTATAAAGGAAAACTGTAGAACAACAGAGGATATCAAGTATATAATCTGAGGATACAGCAAAGAAAATAGCAGACACAAGCTACATATTAATAAAGATACAGGAATAGATATCTTCAGTCATATATGCATTCATTCTGCAGAGACGAGTATCTGCTCCTATTGTTTGCATGTGTAATTGAACATAAACAAAGGAAAAGATATACACAAAACTGGACTACCAAGAAATGTTTACACTTCACTTACAAGAAAAGAGTAGAGAGGGCAAAAAATCTGCATTCTGTGACACAATATTTATGTCTGCAGGACATAACTGTTTAGAAGTCCTTTAATTATGTGTTTACAATAAAGAAGACTTTTCCACAAACAGAGGAAACTATACCATAGGCTTGGCCACATTTCATTTTAAAATACTACTGAAAAAATGCTTCATCAGTTCACGTCACCACTGTATTGGTGGTCTTCTTGTCAGTTTACCTTAATATTAAGGTTATATTATTAGTTCACCTACTGTCAGAAATCTCTTAAAAGTCCACAAAGACAAGCTAAACAATATTTTTCAGTTTCAAAAAAATCCCCTCCATTTTATGTTATGCCCATTTTGTGCAATAAAGTCTAGATGTGAAAACACAGGAGCTGGAAGTTTTTAAGAGAATAAAAATCTTTTAACAGGAGTTTCAACTGCAGGAATTTTCTTTTCTACTATTTCATTCATAAGAACCTTCTTTAAACATGATTCCCTTGTTTGTACCCTGTAACATAGCACTTTCTAACATTACAAAGGCATACACAGAGCCCATTTAACTTACTACTATGCATTTTTTTCTCTGAAATCGAAATTATATTCATCAGTGTCTGAAATATATATGAAGAAACACATGAAAAGGAAATCACAGAGAGCAGTATAAAGCAGAAATGTAAGCATACATGCATTTTTTACACTCTCTACATCACCGATTCTAAACACTGGATTGCAGAGAATATACTGCTGCAAAAGTTTACAGCAAAGAAAAAGAAAGAACTATAGCAGTGCTTATACAAATCAAAACAAGAGACAGAATAGTCAAATAAACAGTAGGAAATCTGCACAGTCTTTGAGAATGCGTTCTCATGTTTCCAAGAAACAAAAGTACTGGACAGAAAACTTAACATTACTAAACATTTAGTAGGATTTTTAACTTGCTTCTCCTAAAATTCAAATAGTTCTTGCCATAGACTTGCCCGAAGTTTTTTAGTGCAGCATAGTTCAGGAGAATTGCTAAAAACCGTACCTTTTAATCCAGGGATTTGCAACAGGAGCTCTCAAAGCTGAGATGTAATTAAACTAAATATTCAACCCAGGCAAAAGGCTTTGCAGGTGTGGAAAGGAGGAGGGGGTAAATTCAGCTCAGTGACTGTCACTTGGTGGAAAACCCTCCTGCTTCTATTCCATAGCACAGTTAAAAAATAAGGTTTCTCTCAATGAACACAATCCAGGCTGACACCCACATTAGATCATATGGTAATGATATGTCTCCTGTATTGTAGCCAGAAACTTTATCAGCTCTTTTGCTTTCTTTTCCTCCTTTTCCTTTTTCATTTGCTTTATTTCTCTTTCATCTGTTTACAATCCCAGACTACTTGTACATTATAAAACAGATTCTTAGCTGTAATTCATCTTACTTATTTTATTTATGTCCCTACAACATATATTTAGGAAAGTTTTCTTGGTTTTAACTATGGGGGGTTTTATGACTCATTAATGAAAAAAATGTTTAGCTGTTCCTCTTGTTTATAGTATTTGGAAATCAAGGAAATGATATAAAATTAATCTCTGAGTCAGGCAAAGTGGAGATTAAGACCAGAAAAAAAGGGTTAGCTTTAAGTAAAACTGTTTAAACAGATATCAACCTGCCTTTGCTTATGGTATAATCATGTCAAACTAAGTAGTATATAGTTTAATATATTATTATCTTGTCTAATAATAGAGTTTGTATGTATTTTTTCAAACTACAGCATGGTTTTGGTACATATGAAAATCATGTTTTCATTAGTAAAATGATTCTAACATTTGTGGTTAGAGCTGCTTTATATAAACTTTGCTTTTTTTTTTTTTTTCACTGCCTTCTCACCAGGACAGCAAAACAGAGGGGAAATTAGCTTTAACTGTTTGGTTTTTTGGTCGATGGTTTTTTTGTGCTTTAAAATTCTTTTTGGTGGGTTATTTTTTTTGTTGGGTTTTTTTAAGAGAGAGATTTTTTTTAAAACATGGAAGGAAAAATGGATCTGACTTATTTTTCAGATTTATATTTTATTTTAGTAATTTCTGGTTTTATGTAAATGTCAGTGGAAGCTAAAATGCAGTTTCTTTATTCCTGCACAATTTTAAAAGTCTAGTGAACTGAAATGAGATCAAATACAATAATTACTATTTATTTAGTCATCCAACCACATTGTGAACATGTGTAGCTTCACTGTGCTGTTAGCTGTCCTATCTAAATACTGAAGGCTTGTGTCTGTGTGTTTTGACTTGTATCCTTTTATTTATGCCCCTAGGCTAAGACCAGGTGCAAATCTGAAATTAAAGCCTGTAAAATGATGCTTAAAAGAAGTCAGAATTTTTAGAAACACAGTAGACTCTTGAAATTTTAGCTGTCCTCCTCATTTAAATTCAAGAGCCCTTATAAGAGATCATATAATTGTTCTCCTTTGGTGGAAGAAAGCATGGTAGAATAATTTTGTTAGTTTTGGTCTGTGTAGAACAAAGGTGTAATCAGACATCTTACATTACAGAGTCTTTATATAGCTGACTCTAAAAGTTAAGGATCAGTTATTCACCCCTAGTCCTCAAGCTAGCTTCTTTTCCCTGCCTCACCACTGGATTCAAGACGGCTAATGATTTTTGTTGTGACATTTTTCTGCATATGATTAGTGGTGTTCCAAGCTTTTATGCTTACAACAAAGCCTTATCTTTGTCCAGAAGTGTCGCCATGAGGCTTGCTGAAATCTTGGCTGCATCTTAGTAATGTCAGTTATTTGAACCTTGGTCACCAGCTGCATCTGGTGTTTAAAAACATTTCAAAGCAAGATTTTGATGAGGAACAGGTCAGGGTAAACTTGTTGTCAGTTTGCTTCACAAAACCCATTCATATTCTTTCCCAGCAAAGCCCTAATACATTTGTTCTGATACCTGTTATGGGGTTGAAAGGTGTTGTAATTTAATGCCTCAGTAATTTCTTTGGAGGCAGAGGGGGGATGAGTAGCCATCTCCCCTTCTTTTTGTCTTAGGCATTAGGGAGATTCAAACCAAAATATGAAGGTAAAGTTGGGAACAGCTGGAGCACAGGGTGCTTGCTGGGTGGACTGGGGGCTGCATTTTCTTTCATGAAGTTCATTCCAAGAAGCTCAGAGGGGGAAAAGATGTTACCAGCTTTAGGAATGATGAAAAAACAGTTATTCTACCTGTTGATACCCAGAAGTAGAAGAGGTATGTGTTAGGTGTCCAGCCCTTCCTGAAATGGAAAGTGGAGTAGGGTGGAAGACAGAGCAACTGAATGGGAGACGACACATGACATTGAATATTGAGGTAATACTCTATTAATTGTTTTGAATCAAGGAATCACTGAATCATTTAGGTTGGAGGAGACCTCCAGGGTCATTGAGACTAACCTTTGACTGATCACCACCTTGTCAATTAGACCGTGGCCCTAAGTGCCACGTTCAGTCGTTTCTTGAACACCTCCAGGGACAGTGACTCCACCACCTCCCTGGGCAGCCTGTTCCAGCACTTAAGAGCCCTTCCCATGAAGAAATCCTTCCTGATGTCCAACCTGAACATGCTCTGATGCAGCTTGAGGCTGTTTCCTCTTATCCCATTGCTGGTTGCCTGGGAGAAGAGACCAACCCCCACCTGGCTACAAACTCCTTTCAGGCAGCTGTAGAGAGCCATAAGGTCACTCCTGAGCCTCCTTTTCTGCAGGTTGAACAACCCCAGCTCCCTCAGCTGATCCTCTTAGGACTTACTCTCTAAACCTTTCCCCACCTTCACTGACCTTCTCTGGACACACAGTATTTGTGTGCTTTCATGGGAATGCAGATCCTTTATGAGACAACTATTCCTTTAATCCCACTCTTTGCCCCCTGCTGTGTCACTCAGAAGATAAACAACTTTAAAAAAAACAACCAAAGAACAATATTAAGTCATTATGTCATTTTATGGCCCTTGACCATACACAGTGCCTAGCACCAATCAGCTATCCTTCTCAGTCTGACCTATTTTGACTATTGCTTAGTCAGTATAAAAAAATCATTATTAGAACAGTCTTGGTTTCTATGTGACTTTATTACTCCAATTTAACAAACTTTTAGGGCTGCATGCTGCTCCAAATACTGATTCCCAGAAAGTCACAGGCAACTGCATGTTAATGTTATTTATATAACAATATTTTTATTAAATTTTGATGGATAGCATCTGCTTCATTTGCTCTCAGCTTATTTTGTGAACCTTTCAAAGGGCAGTGGTGGGAAAGAAGGCAGGAATCCTGCCCTGCTGGTGAGTGCTCTACCTGGGTCCAGTGGAAGTCTCTGCAGGAAAGAGATGAACACTGCCCTGTAAGGAGCAGGCATTTCCTGGGGAAATTGCTCCTGGAGCATGGGGCTGAGCTGGGAGAGACATGTTCAGCA
>NW_008236636.1:368407-405634 GCF_000691975.1 Corvus brachyrhynchos | reverse complement strand
GAGCATGGGTCTGAGCGAGGAGAGACATGTGCAGCAGGCACCCAATGCTGCCAGAACAGGTTGCAGACTCCTAAGAGGAACTGACATAATCCGTCCCTGGGAGTAGAAAGAAAGGCTTTTTTTTCGGGAGTCAGGGAAATAATGGGTAGCATTTATTGCAATCCAGAAAGCTACTAGGATGAAACAAAAGCAGGAGGACAGGATCTGTTCTGCAGGAACATGGTGTCCCAGAGATTCAGATTCTTCCTGATTCTAAGTTTTCCGTTCTAAGTTTAAAGAAGGCATTTTCTTGGGCTGCCTTCTAATAGATCCCAGCTTTGATGATCAAAGACTGGTTAGCATTGTTGTGGTGGCTGTGGTAAAGAAGGGCAGGCAAGTCTCCCTCAAAGTCCTCCTAAATCAGCTAGGTAAGTGCCAATCCCCATCAAGAAGGAATGAAAACAGATCCCCTCCTTGGCTGCCTCATGGAAATCCTCTTCACCTCCTCGGTATCTCACACCTGGGCTTTACTTGCTTCCTAGCATTTCATCTTCCACATTCACTAGGTACTACAGTCACAACACTAGGCACAGTAATTTCTTCCAATTAAGTGTAGTAAACTGTTCTTCACAGTTAGCAGTGGAGTTCCCTTACTAAAAATGTGTGTAAATATGCACCCCAGCTTAGTAAACATTGATCCAGGTAAATATTGACCCAGGCACAGCCTAACAAGGTAGTTAAAGAGAAGAAATGTAATTTCTGGGTATTCTGAGTATGAAAGTTTCCTTCAGTGCCCTGTGACCTCAGAAATTATCATCCTGAACTCCTTCACATTTCCATCAAAAGGGCTAATGTATCAGATTTTGGATGTGTGCTACCAGTAGCATTTTATTTATGCTTCCGTGAAAAGCAATTCTTGTACAACTGTTTGAACAAAATGCAGTCAAACTTCAAAAGACAGAGCTCTCTTTGGAGGAACAGTCTCCTCTGTCACTGTCTGTCTTCCCATCTCTCCCTTTCCCACCCTGCAAGAGTGTGTACTGTGTACCTCTCATGGTCATGTCTCTCCTCTGAAGGGAGCCTGTGGAATCTACACGTCACTCTAGGAAACTAATTCAAATTTTCCTCAGCTGAAGTATCTGGCATGATCATATCCTTTACTTTGGTCTCTTTTCTTTGGAAAGGTCTATCTGTTCCTGTACTTGACACTGGCTTTCATTTCCACTGGCTTTTATATTCTCTCCTGAATCAAATCATTTTGTCCAGGTCTATCTAGCAGCTGTAGAAGTCAACCACATATCAATGTAGCCTTACTTCTCACTATGATTTCAAATGCTCTGAACTTAACTTCCACCCTTGAGGAGGAAGCATTTCCTGGCTATTCCTCGTGTTTTTGTAGTGTAGATGTACATTTTGAGATTTCTCTTACCTCTCTCCCTCAAAAATGCAGCAAATGCAAGGTAAAACTAGACTTTGTATGAGTCCTACCAGCTCCTAGGCATACTGCAAGCAAAGAATGAGGGAAATGTAAAAGCAATTGTGGACCAAAGATCCCAGAACTTCACTGTAACTTCAGCTCTTCACCTTTAGTTAAAGAAACTGAAGAAAACATAGGCAAAATTGCTTGTTATCACGCCCATTGATAGACCTTTGTATCAGTACTGAGGTGCTCCATTTTCTGTGCTGTAGTGACAGACAGCATTAAATTTTGTTCCTGCCTGGTTTTCAGGTGAGTATCAGCAGCCTCCTATCCTCCAGAAAATCTCTTATGTGAAAGAGAGTGTGCTGACAGATACTCCTCAGCAAAGGTTCCAGGAATCTGCAGGTCCCCATGAAAGACATTTTCCCAGAAAAGAGTGTCACTTTGGGAGTGTGGGCTGTGAAAGAGGAAGTGATGGCTGAAGAGAGAGAATTAGTTTGGGTAAGAGGAGATTAATTTTCTTTCCAGTGAGCAGCTCTTTCATCAGATTTTGGCCTTTCTCTATATTTTGCAGTATCTTGAGTTGCAGTCCAACTATTTTCAAGGTTCAGATGAAAAATCCAAACCATAATTCTCATTTTAGACCATGCTCTGGACAAGCTTCATCATCCCAGCTGAATTACACAATGCCCTAGAAAAGGATGACAGTAATTCATGCAAATGTTGCAACTGTATTCCTTGCAGGTACTCTTTTAGTCATGGGTTATGAACCAGCATTTGAAACAAGGCACATCCTGTGCTGCTCTGAGCAGCCTATTCCCAGATTATGAAACACATGTGAATGCCAGGGTCATCTTGCATTTCCAGCTTAGTCATCACAGAGAATAAACTTGTTCAGGGGGAGCTACTGACTGTTTTACTGAGGGAAGTCCAAAAAAAAGGAGTGGAATAGAAAAAAGGGACATTTTCATAAAGTTTTGTGTCTTTTTCTCTGTATTAAAATGCTCATTTTTGGCAATCTGTTGAGCAAAAAAATTCTAACTTCAGCTAAATATACAAAATGGTGACTTTGAAGATATAAGCAATGCCATCACAAAACTCACCAGTTTTGTATGGACTGTGTGTCGTCATCACAGAGGAAAGAAGGGTGAAATTGAAGTTTATAAAAGAGTTCAGTAGAAGCTTTCAAATTGATTTTCACAATATAATGACTAAAAAATAAGTGTCTTGGACATTTTAGGAAGAGTCTTTAAAATATGCATTGTATTTCCTTAAGAAATTAAAGAGTCATTAACTTGCCTTAACCAAGTACGGGCTTTTCTTTCACTACTACTTAAAGTATATCTATTCTGCTTTTATTCTTATAAATAAACTCTTCAAAGGATTCTGCTAAGAAATTCCACTGATGTTCCTCAACAGAAATTTTCCATAGCCAACCTGGATATAACATAGTGAAGTTTTCTAAACAAAACAGAGTTTAATTCTACATGGAAAAACTTTAAATGTGATGGCAATTCCTTCAGCTACTGAATTACAGTGGAATGTTAATTGGTAGTCAGAAAGAAATGAAGGCTATCCTTTTTCTACACCTCTTGCTACATTATTCAGTGTTTTATTTCCTTCTTTACAATTTTTTTCTCAGTTACCTTCAGGAATATTGTGTTCCAAAAACACCAGCTACATTTTAATTTAGAGGATAACGCACATCCCTTGTGTTCCAGCTGAATAAAAGTTAAATTACTCTTATCATAAATGCTCTTCTTTTGCATTTATTTGTATCATTTTTGGTTTCTTGGTTGGTTTTTTTTAGATCTGCATACGTAATAGATTAATTTATGAGCATACTGGGACACAGCTCCAGAAGACATAAATCATACATCCTATTGAAATTGCAGCATGCTGTGTTTTATGCCATTTCGGAACTTAGCCACTGATTTTCTTGACTCATCTTCATCTACCAAAATATATGAGGAACCCAAACTTTTCTGTGGAAAGAATTTCATTCAATATTTGGTTTTCCGGGATTCTGAGTAATTTCTGTACAAGTACATTTATTTTATTCTTATTTAACCCAGTTACTCAGCTCTACTGATGGTTAGTAAAGCTTTCCCAATATTGTACATGAGTATCTGCTGCAAATTAAGCCAATTACACTTTATTCTACTTTCTGTGAGACATCTCATGACAGTCTTCTTCATAGCACCCTTTGCGTACTTGAAATGTCATCACTTCCTTCCTGTTCTCCAAACTGTTAATCCTCTAACCATTTTGCTTGCTACACTTTTTATCCAAATCTTCTGATTATTCATTTATTCTTTTATTTGTGATTTTTAAGGTCTCTTCCAGTCCAAACCATTTATGATTCTCCCACAGGTTCTCTTAATTAAAGGGGGTACTGGAAGACTGCTCCAAAGTCACCACAAACACTTCTCTTCAATAAACACTAGCAGAACACAGTGAATCAGCTCTGATCAGATTGGAGCCAAGCTCCATTGTGTGTGTCTTGGAGGCAGACATCATCAGCAAAAATATACATATGGTGTGAAGGTTATTTCTGAACACTGCTGTATTTAACAGCAAATGAATGACACTGGACATCTACTTCAAATGTCTGGAGTACCAAATCTTTCTGAGACTTCACAACAAGTAAGTCATGCACAATGATTACTGATCTCCTTGAGGGATTGCAGGCTTGATCTCTTCATTTTTTTCTGGTGTAAATATTGCAGAATAAAATTTAGTATAAGGCTATGTACAAACTATTATAACTGGGTTTACAGAAGTAATTTAAATTGGATTGATTTAAGTCCTTTTAGCCTTGCAGAGATTATTTGTAAATGTTTCATGGGAAGGACAAATTATTTCAGAGAAATCTTGTGGTTTGTTTAATTTGGTCAAAAAAAAATATTCCTATCTGTTAATATGTCTGAAGTAAGAAATTATGGAGTAAATTTGCAATGCCATTGAGCCTGAGTTTTCCTTTTCACTGCTACAAAGAAAACATGGGTGCAGATTTTATAGCAATCCATTTCACATTAACCAATTACTGAGGGAACATATTAATGCTGAGACATGCAATCAGGTGATTTGCCAGCATGAAAGAATAGCCAGGCAATTTTAAAATTGCAGCTCAACAGGACTGTAGAAGCATATAAAGACAACACAGGTTTTTTTCTGGCTTTGAAGAGACAGTAATCCAGATATTTACTTGTGAGAACCCTTCTTGGAGGGTGGATATGGAAAAGGCAAAGTAGTTGTATTCATTATATGTCGCAGTAAATGTCATTAAATGTAAGGCAATCCAGTGTGCAAAAATATGTATGCCTTGAATATCTGAAAAGTTTATGCTTTAGCACATAATGCTATAAATAATGAGTGCTACCTGGGAATAAGCATCTCTTTTGAAAAAAAATACATCACGCAGATCATTGAATGTGAAAAAATTAAAATATTAAATAAATTAAAGGAGGAAATCAGAAACATAAGAAAGAAAAAGGGGGAAGGAGAGTACTAGATGGAGAAAGATGAAAATCCTAACTAAGCCTATTGCTTATCAGAGTGAGCCACTTAAAGTTATCCTCCCCTAGAACATATATTTTTCTGATATCTTCTCCCATTATTCACCAAAGAGACTTTAATAATATATACACTTGAACACTCCCACAGGGTAATACTTCCTTCTATTTTCACGCTGAGAAATTTCTTTGGTCACTCTTAGAACAAGGAACCTGTATTGTTACAAGGTAAGTCCTATGTTCCAAGTCTCTTAATTTAAAAAGTGGACTTTTTAAAAATCTCTGAATGACAGGCAAATGACAGAGTGGAATGAACCCTGGAATAATACCAGTAAGTACTAGACTCCTTTGAAGACTGCGTGTGGCACAGAGGCCACTGAAAGCAACTTATCTTCTCACTGACCACTGCCAGACTGGGCTTGGGCTGGACATTTCAGCTGGTTGCCCTGTTGTAGTTTTTGGGTTTTTCAGAGTATGATAAGAACAGAAGAGTAAAAGGCTGTCAGTGGCATGTTGGAAAACTTTTGTAGCTTATGTAGAATGGGCCCTGATAGAAGCAGAAGTCTCATGGACTTTCATAAATTATCAAGCAAATCTGTTTATTAGATAGGCATTGCACTATTTTTTTTATAAGGCTTTTTCTTCAAATATTTATTTCCCATATTTAACAACTTTTATTTGGTTTATTTAAAAAATAATCCTGCTCTTTGGAGCAAGTTATTCACTAAGTGAATTTTTTTCCTCCAAAGTCATCCAGCTTTGCACATAATTTAAAAGAAAATATTTTTTTTTCCAAAAGCCACAGGAAGTTCTAAATGCTTATTTAAAAGAGGGCAATGAACGCTTCCCAGTAGGATGTAAAAGTAAAATAAATACCATTCTCAGTCACATATTGTTCAGACAGACACAAAACAGATTATATGAGAGGCCGTGAGAAAACTCCCTTCATTAATGGGATGAGAAATTAAAATAGTTTGGATAGTATTATTGTAGTCCATTTGCTCATATTATTATAGTGCATTTGCTCAAGGCTGTTTTCATTATTTTCCAGATATACCTCTTTTGCCTTATGGTAGAACACTGAAGTACCTTTTTTCTCCCAAATAGTTTGAAAGGAAAATTTTTGTGTGAGTGTGATATTCTGAATTAGAAATATAGTAATATAGAGGATTTTTTGCCACTGTTCTTTATTAAGAATAAATTACAGCAGAAAAGACTTAGAAACACATTTCCCAAAATAAGTGTCAATGGTCAGAAATAATTATTTTCCTCCAATCCCAAACTTTTTAACCAAATTCTTCTTTTTGCATTTTAAAGATTCTTTTCACAAACTATTGTTTCAGTGGGTGCCTACGTTTAAAGGATGTTGCAAACTCCTTCATCTTATTGCACACAAGACATTTCCTTGCTTTATTTCAGTTGGTGTTGAATGGGACCATAAATAATTAGGTCAGTTTTGGGCATCAGCTCAGTTGTGCTTGTTCAGTGGAGCTGTGGGAAAATTCAGTACTTCTCAAATGAGACCACAGATCTGGATATAAACATATATTTGGGGAATTGTACTAGAAAATTTAAGCTACTGTGAAATCATGTATGAATAAAACATTACAGGAAGAATAAGCAGAAATTTAATGTACCGAAAAAGTGTTGGCTTGCATACACTTTAATAAAGATTTGTATTTTTATTTCCAAAGAACATGTTTAGAAGGACCACTAATTTCAATAATATGGATTTAGCCCAGATTAAAATTTTTTCCACTAATGATTAAGAAACCATTTCACATCTCCCAGCTCCAGTATACAATACCTTCTATTTCCTTGGCCTGACATCCTTCATGTAAAAGAATATTTTTGGAATAGCATGTAATATACTGTTGTGTGTTTGCGATGGTGAGTTTTATGTTATTACTGTAGGCAAAGTACCAGGCACTTATGGGGAAAACACGTTCAGTGAATTAGCTAGACAGAATGCACAGGCTTCTTGGCAGCTTTACTCTTTCACTTCTTGCTTTTCAATGTACTAGGAGTACTTCTAAATATCAAGTAGAAAAAGTTTTTATGCCAGAAAACATATTTCTGCCACCTAAAAAGTGGAAGCAATAGAAAATGAAGGCTGTAAACATTTTAGGTTTTGACTGAAGTGTTTCTTATCAGGTATTTATCTAGTAACATGAAAACAAGGCTTATTTGTCATTTCAGTTCTCTAGGAGCCATTGTAAAAATCTTAATATTAAAACTCTATATGTTTAAGTGACATTTGAAAGGCTGATTTTTGAGTTCCATCCTTGCGACCTTTTAGGAATATGTCCTTTGTTTGCACTTAGCAGCACACATGGAAAGACAGGGATATTGACAAAGGCAACAACTAGAAAACAGCAAAAAATCCCTGGCCCTGAGTAACATTCTTGGCATATGACTTGTCTTTCAAAAATGGGTCATTTCTGCCTTTGCATTGTTCACTCTCAGGGATTTTAAAATATATTGATGGTCGTTGCAATTTCTGCAGGAGGTAACATTCAGAAATTTGAACCAACTTCCATGTGTATATAAGTTCAGTAAAAACAAATACAGAAAACAAAAGAAAAATAATATACAACATGTTTGAATACTCAAAAATATTTTGCCCTTATACACACCTAAATATAGTGCTAACTCAGAACTCAGTCCTGGTTAAATACCTTTTAATTCCCATAGGTGTGTGCAATTTCCAGCTTATATTTGTTCATACAGGGATTTCTATAGACAGGTGCTGAATCTTAGGAACAACTTCACATTTTCTAAATATGCTTACAGCTGTTTGAGATTTTGGATATGATTCATGGAGACAGGCAACTCCTAGGATCCCACAGAAAAAATATTGCTTGCATTACTCTGGGTTAAAATTACACCCTATAATATGGTCATAAATATTAGTCAATCCACTCACTGTAAATATTAGGTAACATACTGGTTTTGACATGCACATTCATATTTCTTGATCCACCTTGTAGATATGTCCAAGTGTGGACACGAAATGAAATTGAAATTATTAGCAGGGAATCATTTTCTTCTCCTAAACACTAAAACATAACCCACATGTTATTAGATATATTGTCTGAAATATTAGCTCATTACTGAAAAAACCTGCTGGACCATATCTGTTCAAATCTGAAAACAAGGACATTTTCCTGGGGCTTGCTGATGATTTCCCAGCAGCTGAGTGCACCTTTCAATGGACGCTTTCTCTTTATTTTACTTAAAAGCCATTGAATCATTCTTCAGATTGCTGTGACCACATCAGTGTAGGTTTAAAAAAGGTGGTCTGAGCGAGGAATTGCATTTGCATCCAGGTCTTTAACAAATAAATACTCCAGCTCTTTGCTGCTGCTACAGATCGGAACTGTCAAGATGTATCTTAATACTGAGGCATTTTATTTTTGACAAAATTTGGCCAGTAGCAATATTTTACCCAAGTCTCTTTCAACTGATAAAATGATGAAAGTTGAAACTGTAAGAGCTATGGTCCTTCCCAAAAAATGGATTTCCTGGTTGCACAAGGAGTGGATGAAGAAGTCTGATTCGAGGCCCGTTGGGGTCTGCCCCCGGAGCAGTGCTGATGGCCTGTGGTGGGGCACCCCTCAGAGGGCAGCCCCTCTGTGCAGGGTGTGCATTCCTCTGCGGGGTGTGCGGGCCTGCCTGGGGTCACCTGAGCCAAACCTGCACCTACAGAAGGTGAATGAAGTGGAGATTGTGCCCTCACAGCTGCTCGTGGTGCAGGGCACTGCCAGGGGCTGAGCCACCATCCCCAGCACTCTGGGGTCCCTTCACATCTGCAGTGAAGTGCAAGCCACGTTCCCAAAGGACTACAGCCCAATTCATCAGGAATGGGCCATCAGGAAGTCTTTGTATTTATTTCAGTTGGGCAACAACTGCTTTTTTACAACTATTTCAGAATATAGCTTCCTTATTAGGCCATCCAAAAAATTAACAGATAAAGAATGTGGAAAACCAAACAGAAGGCTGCAAACTATTTGTGATTTCATGAAATATATGATTTGCCTGCTGATAAATGTTACAGACAGTAACATGCCTGTTTTAACACCATTAGAACTGCAAATATGCTACCTTTATAAATGTCCTTTGGAAGTGTTTTGCTGCTAAATTCTACTGAGCCTTCATAAACATCACTTGGAAACAGATAAAAAAGGAAAGTGTTTGGGTTTGATAACTAAAATCATGTTAGCATTCTGTATGCTTCCTTAAAATTAATTAATCAACAGACAGCTGAAAAGCTAAGAGCAAAGATAAAAAATTGGGAGTGATTAACAGAAAGCAAATGAAAGGCAGTTTTAGGCATCTCTGCTACAGACAGTCATAAAATACTACTTGTACTACAACAGTTGCTTAAATATTTGGTAGAATAGAGCAATTTATGCATAAGAGAGTATAAGTATAGCTGCAGTCAGGAAACTGTAAAACTAGAAAAAAATTAATTTAAATTGAAACCAGAAGTATGGAGACATCCTATTTTCCTTTTTTCTAGTGGAGGGTTGTTTTTTCATATATGCATATCAGCAGGGAACCTTGGCCTCTCCATGGGTGTAGGGGTCTGCACCTTCTTGTCATTTTTAGGCCAGTTGCAAAGAAAGTGAACTGGCCCTGCTGCCCACGCTGCTTTGGATGCAGCTCAGGACACATTTGGCTCTCTGGGCTGTGGGTGCACATGGCTGGGTCATGTCCATTCTCTCATCCACCAGCATCCCCAAGTCCTTCTGGGCAGGGCTGTTCTCCATCTGTTCATCCCCTAATCTGGGCTGATACCAGGGGGTGCCCCAACCCAGGTGCAGCACCTTGCACTTGGTCTTGTTGCACCTCATGAGATTCCCATAGACCCATTTCTTGAGCTTGTCCAGGTCCCTCTGGATGGCATCTCCTGTTCTTCAGGCGTGTCAACAGCACCACTCAGCTTGGTGTCACCACAATCTTCCTGAGGGTGCACTCAATCCTTTTGTCTATGACATTAATGAAGATATTAAGTAACACTGGTCCCAGTATGGACCCCTGAGGGACACCACTTGTCACTGATGCCCATGTCTCTGAGCCACTGATCATTACCCTCTGGATGCAACCATCCATCTACTTTCTTATCCATCTAAGAGGCCACTCATAGAATCCATTACTCTCCAATTTAGAGGGAGGGATGATGGGGGAGGAAAATGTCAAAGACTTTACAGAAGTCCCAATAAAAGACACCCTCATCCTCTCCCTTGTCCACTGATGGGGTCACTCAATCACAGAATACCACTGGGTTGGTCAGACAGGACTTGCCCTTGATGAATCTGTGCTGGCTGTCTTGAATCATTTTCTGGAAGCTGAGTAGAGTTCAAATGAATGTTGCCTCTCTAAGACCAACATTTTTCCTTATTTTGGGAATGTGAAGCATTTGTAGTAGTTAATGTAGTGAAACAGTTCTTGCTGTGATGAGTTCCAAATGAATATAGTGATCAGAGGTTCAGATTGTTCCTTGTCAAGAAAGGAGTTAAGATAATAGTACTCTCCAAACACAAGAGGCTAAGTTTGGGCCTCAAAAGGAAACAGAACTTGCATTCCTGTGAGAAAAACAAACAAACAAACTTATTAAAAATACTTTTGTCACAGCAAAAGTGCTTCTTGCAAGTAAGGCCAAGGGCATCTTTGAGCCTATAGGAGGAAGAGAATGCCAGCAGCAGTGACAGCCACTCTACAGGCCCCCTAATGCATCACTTCTGAAGAGTCAACTTAGTTTCCTTCCCATGTATTTCAGATTTCACATCTAATTTCATAACACTTTTTCTTTTCAGAAAAGCAACATAGTATTTTTTTAAAAACTATCTGAACTGAGGACAAAATGGCAGCCTTAATTATGAATGTTCTGCCTGGTTTTTTGGTTCAAAATACTTCCTGATGAAGTTTAAAGACATTTTGTGCCTCAATAACATGAGTACAATTTTCATTGTTTTGAATGACTTAGATGTCAGAGGATGGTCTGAGCATCTGTAATTTGAAGACCATATGTGAAAACATTCTCTAAGGAGTAATATCATATCTTTAGGCAAGAAGGTCATTTAAAATGAAACTTTCAGCTAATTCTTGCATACTAGTAGTAGTCAGATCTCAAGACAGTAAGTAGACATGAAGGCAGAAAGTCCAGTAAAAACAGCAGAATAGGCACAAGTTCTTTGTAAACCCAGTATTATCCAAAGCCAAAGGAAAAATATACTGCTCTCACTACTCATGCAGCATTTCAACTCTTAAAAAAGAAAAATAGTACTTTGGTTTAGATGCTGCACTATCATCAAACAGCTGGGTTTGCAAGGTTTTTTATACTGAAGATAAAGAGGGAAGTATCTGCTGCTCTTTTTAGGAACTCCCTCTTTTCTGCTGTTTGCCTAAGTACAGTTACTGAACAGCAAGTTCTCCAAAGGAATGAGGTTTTGGATGGAAAACCATTGAAAAATAAAGTCATGGTTAATATATCAAGTGAAAAGACAAAAAAACCCCAAACTTTTTGCAAAGGCAAAACATTATGAGGAATTCCTATTCAATTGGTCTCAAGCTAGTGAAATTTATTCTTCTCAAGCCTGAATTTGAACTCATTATGTTACAAACCTTGTTCTAAGAAGGGACAATTGTGGTAGAAGGGATCAAATCACTGACACAGAAACAGGTTGTTGACCCTCCAAACAAACCAGGAACCTGTTACTGTGACTTGAAGAGGAGGAGGAAGAAGAGTAGGGTAAGATGAAGTAGCTGCCATGTGGCAGAGTGTCACCCTCCAGGAGTGTGAAGAAATTATGAGAGGTGTTTGTGGAGAGTGGGTCCTCTAAAGGCACCAGAAGCCCTCTGCTGCATTATATCCATGAGACTCACAGAGCCATACTCAAAAATTGTATTAAATATGTATAGTTGTTAGATGCTAACAGACAAGAGTTACCAGCTGACTTCACAAGGCTTCTGGATGCTACATGGTTAAGTGAGAACTCGTATCATATTAAGAAAAAACAGCCATATATAAAAAAAAAAAGCATAAATAATTCCCTCTAAAAATGCTGTCTACCTTCACATGTACCAGTATGGCAATGGTCACAAGACGTGTGCTTGAAGAACATTTGCCATGTATAGAATGTTGCTTTTCAGTGCCAGAGATCTTTAGTCCGTCTTTAAAATCCCATTAAAATTTTTCCAAACAATGGTGCAGAAAAGTGCAGAAATGGTGTAGGAAAAACAGAGGAGAGAAAATGAGGCAAGGATTCCTAAACAGAGACACAAGGACAAATTATTTTACTTCTTGAATTTTTAATTAAATTAAAACTTTTTATACTAGCAAAAACCATTTTCCTGTCCTGTCAGCTATAAGTGCCATTCTTGTTGATTGGATTGTAGGAGGAGGGTATTAGTTTGCCAGACAATATTCAGTCTTCTTGCATTTACTAACTTGTTTGATTACTTTCTTAACATGTTCTACCAAAATCAGGTCTCTAAAATAACTCGTTTTAGCTTCAAATATTACTTTAAAATGCAAATGTATGGAAAAAATTTCCAGTCTACTTTTACCACCTTTTGATCAGAAGAGGAATTTTGAAATATATTTCCAAGTATCAAAAAATGAACTTTTATATAAGGATTAAGTGAAGAAAATATGAGGAAGTTTTCTTCTTTTTTTTTTTTTTTTTGGCTCTTCAAAGCATTTTGCCACTCATAAGGATAGTGGTCACACATATCTGAACATTTTTGGCAAAGCTGCCTGCTACAAGCTGCATAATTTCTGCAATGCTCTTCCATCCTCAACTGATTATTCCAATTTGTGTTATTTCTGAGTGCATTGTTACCATGGTTTCTTTTTTCCACTTGTGTTGCTGTGTGACTACATAGACACAAGTAACAGGCACACTGCTTACACTGTTGAATCACATTTAAATAATCACATTTTAAAGTGTACTGCAAACTATCTTTGCAAGCAGTACAGTAGAGGAAAAAATGCCAAGCCAAAAGCCTTCTCAAGTCTTTCAAAACAAGATGCAGAAGAAAATCTTTTGTAAAAAAAAAGCTGACATAGGAATTCTAACAAGTAGCTCTGCCAAAGAGTTCCTCTTATAAAACTGAAATACTTAAACTGCTTAGTTAAAAGAGGAGAAATTATCAGACATACAGAATTCTAATTATTCTATTATTGTAGCTTATAGCATGCATCTTAAACAGTAGAAAATTGAGGTGTGTTCCTGAGACAGGGTTCCCAAACGCAGCCTAGCATGATGACCTACAGAGTAGTAATGTGGCTCCCACCAGTTCCTGGGGGAAGGCAGTGAGGACACTAACCTAGATGTGGAGCAGATACTGGTTTCTATTTAGCATCCAGAATGTACACTTTTAACACAGAGAAGCAGAAGGGGGACCCCATCTCCCTGAGAAGGTGTATGATCTTCTCAGTGGTACTTGTATTCACTGAGCTCTCATAGCTTCCCCAAGCCACTAAAAATAGTTTACTGAGAAACTAGAGTAGCTCCAAATCAGTTTTTCTGGTTGGGAAAAGCTGTAAGTAACACCCCAGAAATCAGGAAGTCTTGAACCCAGGCTGGGTTTCCCAAAAACACTGGAAGGCCTTTTCCTAAATCATAGTTGAGTTTTGGCATGACCTAAACTTTGAGAAATCATTTTAGGAATTTTAGATTTTTTATCTACAGTCATTTAGGGTGCTGCCAATGACAGGGAAACCAGTGTGAATGTCCCCTATATTTCCTTCTCTGCACTTCCAAGATCACTGTTATATTCAGAACAAAGATTAAAATCATTAGCTTTTCTCTCAAATGCTATTTGTGGTAGTTTCAGGGAGATATTTGACAACTTAACACTAAGACCACAAGCCCTACAACTGAGGAGACAGGAGCACAGGAGAGGAATTAATGACCAAAGGCAGTACACAAGAAGAGGGATGTTCCCATGCTGGTTTTGCAGCTGTAGCCACCATCTCATGAAGCTATTGACTCGTTTCCTTAGTAAACTTTGCCCTTAATGCTGTCTATTCCTGTTCAAATTTCTCAGAGCACAGACGCCGCCATGCCCCATGACATATTTTGGTACGGAGCAAGTCTCTTCTCTGCTCTCTACATGCTGTCACTGTTAATTAAAAGAATAAGATAACCTTTTCTTCCCACAGCCAAAGCAAGAATGTGTCCTACAGCTGCTGATATTCCAGTTTAATCAAAAAAGCATACACACCACCAGTTTAGTCCATGTTCTTTCCATTAGTGCACAAACCATCTGTCACTCAAACACCAAAGTTTGCTCTCAAAAATCTCTGGAATTCCCATCTGCCATGTCCACAAGTATGAAAGCTAAATTTCTCAGTCACAGCTGCAGGATAATTTTCAGCAGTTTTATCATAAATTCGTAGATGTTAGAAACAATTCATGCCCTGAAAATGGAAATTATTTTAAGCAAGATTTGTGAGATTTGAGAGATAATACAGCTAAAGGTAATTCTATTAATTGCATAACCTTTGGGTTTAACATGATGGAAGTAGAAGAATTTAGTCATAAGTGCCTCATAGGGACAATATGGTCACAGTTTGCCTTTTTGCCCCTTCTCTCTAATTCAATTCCTAGTTCTAATTTCAATATTAATGTATTAAATCAATGTGATAGCATCACTGATTCTTGGGGTGTTCCTGCACAGGGCCAGGAGTTGGACCTGATGATCCTGATGGGTCCATTCCAACTCAGCATATTCTGTGACTCTGTGATTCTCCCAAATATACCAGGCACCATAATTGTATGCTATTACAGCAGTGGAGCACTGTACTGCTTTTCTCATGGAACTTGGCAACAGAGGTGCTGTGTGACACACGTGTCAGCCAGTGAGCCCTATAAATCCCAATAGCATTGTCTGGACCTTTTGGTGAATACAACCCTCTCTTGAAAACTGAGAAGATCACTAGACTGTTCTGTAGGAGTGAAGTCGTCACCAAACCCGGGTTTCCATGGTTAAAAAAAATATTTACAGTTCATTTGCCTATATTCAAATATACTACTTCTTCCCAACCACTAAGAGATTCTGAACTGATTTATAATTTTTTCTACGAACTCCCAAAAACTGCAACAATAGATCTATTAAGAGAAGGGAAATGGTGGAAAGTGAACTTCCACATTAAGAAATACACTTCAAAAATGATATTTTCCATTATTTCCTCACATCTAACTGTGCTAGCTATCAATAAGACACCCAAGGGGATTCTGGAACTGAAAAAATTAAAAAGATTGATTTCTTGTTTATTGATTCGTGGTTTATTTATGTGTTAACAATGGAGAATGAATACACATTAACATCAGAAGGCAGCCCTGGAAGAATCACAGCTGCAGATTGCTGCTAAAAGCATCTACTCTAAACAGAAAAGATAGGCTCCTGAATGGGTTTAAAAACAAAAACATTACCCCTGGAGTGGCAGCAGACCTTAGACCAGTGATAGTGTCAGAGAGAGAAGTGATACCTGGGAGAAAAACACTAAGTAAAAGCAAAGATAAGAAGAAAGGGGACATTGAAAAGAAGAGGGGATAATGAAACAGTGTTAGAGGAGAGGCAGCTGTTTCTTAGGTGGAGGCAAGTTAATGGTAGTTACAGTTCCAAATCTCCCCTAGGTAGGAACATCTCCAATCCTCACAGGACCCTCCTTGGGCTGCATCTGGAGCTGCGCTTGTTGCTGAAGTTTCTGGCTAGATCTTGCCTCTGAATTTCACCCTGGAGGATGGGTAGGAAAGGAAGAAGATGACCTGAATTTTAGGTTTCCCAAAAGTCTCTTTTGCATGGTTCTAGGGTCAGAAAGATACTTGGGAATTCAAGAGTTAACAGTTGGGCCCTGTCATATCCCTTCTCCTCCAGGACAGCTGCCCATGCCATCTGGTAGAAATGTGGTTTCTACCTCACACAAAGTCTCTCTCTCACCACACAGTTACTACAAGGCCTGTTTATTCCACTGCTGTAGCATATTCCCTCCTTTGCAGTTTTCTGTTCCCACCCATCATTTATTCATAACAGATGACATTGTTGCTGGAAAAATGTATTGTGAAGGTGTTTTCAGCCTTTGTAAAAACTCTAAAATATGTGCAGAAAGTCCATTATTAGCCTAGGTTTGTATAAAGCCTTCCCTCCCTCTTTTATTGTTTCCTTTTGGTATCCTTCCATGTAGCAAAGTCTACATACACATAACCCAAATATTTAGGACCCAAAGCTCTCAAATGCAATCCATGCCTGTTCATTTTCTTTACAGAGAGTAAGGCTGTGATTAGACATGAAATAACTGTAGATAATAAATCTGGTCCCAAGGACTGAGTAATCTTATTACAAGTGGGAAATGACGGTTTATTCATCAACATGTGGAGTGCCTTAAAAGTGCTGTAATAGCCAAGCTAATGTAGAGAGGCAGGGAAAGTCTGCTTGAAGAAAAGAAGGAACCTCTGGTGATGTTTTACATATGTAGAGACTTATGCTGGAAAAAAGAATAATGTACCTTATGTCCACTCTGGAAAATAGGCTAATTATGAAAATATTTGGGATGCGAGGCCTGCATAAATGCTTCCCATTAATACATCAGGTTTGTTTTAATGTTCTTAAAAGAGGCAAGAAGATACGTTGTATGTGGTGGAAAGGAGATATAAATTCACTTGGAAGTGCATTTTCTTTCTGCTTGGAAAACCTCATGGTGGGGTGTCAGTCTGGTGTCATGTGAAATGCAAGATTTACTTCCAAAAGGGTTTTCTTTTGAGCTAGTTGTGGTGTGCTAGTACAATTCAGTTTGGGACAAAAGGAAATCTGTGCAATTTTCCAGAGAAAGAATCAATTTTTCTCCAAAGCTCTTTTCTTTTTTGCATGATTCAATACAATGCCTATAATGACAGCTGTTTCCACTGGGATGGGGGCTGCAATATCAGTCGAAAAGAACTTGTAACTGTTGACACTCAGCATGATTTTAAGAACCTTGATTGCCAAACTAGAATGCTTAATTATCACATTTTTTCTTTTTTCATCTGTGAAGTGTGTGTGCAATTTTTTAATTCACACAATGAAATCTGAACAAAAACTAGACCTTAAGCTGTCCTTTGTGGGGTTTTGTTGGTTTTTAAAATGACTGGCTGTGGAGGAGTGTTTGCTTTAGGGGTCAGAGGTGGTATTCATTCATCAACAGTGCAGGAATTGAAATGAAAATTTTATTGGAAAATAAAGCACCATGAACATTTCTCTCAGAGCTAAATTAAATGTCGGCTTTATACCTGTCAGCCTACATTTTTCATTCAGTAATCACAAAGATGTTCTGAAAGCTGCTAGTATTTGAGCTAGTTTCTAAGCCTTGAACATTTGAACTGTTCTTCGTTCTGGCAAAATGGAAGAAACCATTGAGCTCCTTCCCAGAAAAAGATGACTGGCACCCTCAAAGCCAGAGCTCCAGATGTCTGCAATGCCTCAGCAGAGGGTGAGTAACACTGGGAAAATTGTCTCCACAAACTGATGAGAGTACAGAATTGGGTGTTTTTTGGGTTGAAATTGGCTGATTTGTCAGAATGAGATAGAAATTAAAAATACAAGCTCTACAGTTTGCAAAAATCAGTCTAATTTTATGAACTTTCAAGGTAAGTATGAAACCTTCATTCCTCTGTAGCAAGGAGCAAAATTCTGAATTACTTCTAGTACAGAAAGTTATCACCCTAATATTTGATAAAAATACATATTAAAAAATAAAAATAATGTAGCAGTGGTAAGGCAAATACCAAAGAAAAATAATCACCAGAAAAATGATTTAATAGTTTCAGCAAATTGGCATCAAACTAAGAATTGACCAAGACAGTGTTTTAATAGCTTTCCATTAAGCAAAGAATACGGGACATTTAAAACCAGGGAAGGAGACAAGACAATGTCACCACCGTGACAGTTCTGAGACTTGTCAGTAAGTTTCAGATGAAGCAGAAAAAAGCAACTCGAGGGACCTTCTAACTTTCATCTCATGTTGTAGACTAGATGATTGAGCTAATACTGCCCTGAGGCTGCTTACAGCACCCTGATGAATGCAGCAGTAGTTCAGAAATTTAGAAGGTGTTTTGTTTAGTGGTTTGTTAGCAGCATGCTGAACCAGTACAGAATACAGAAGGATATGCTGGCAATCACAAGTATGAATCTCTTGTTTACGAAATAGAAAAAGATGCTATAAATAAATGTCTGAGAAGCCCTGGTACTTACTGCTTAAATGCTTGAGCTGGTCTAGGCAATAAATAAATAAATATTGTTACTCTTTTCCAAGCTGGTGGGTAGAATGCTCTCGCAATGTTTCCAGTACTTTATGCCTATGGCTTGGTCATAGACCACAAGTAAAACTTTTCCATGAGCAGTTTGGAATTTCCACTTCCGCACAAAATTGGGAAATGCAGTCATCATTAGCACAGGAGGAAAAAAAGGAGTTTCAAGAAACTTCTGTCAAACTCCTGCACCACAAAATTGTCTTTGAGTTATTTTGTTTTTACACGGTGTGTGTCTCCTGTAGCACTCCTTAACTTGTAACTGCAACTACAAGAGCACAGCACCATCCACAATGTGACAAACCCGAGGACTTCAATCCAGATAGGATCTAGAGCATTCATGAAAAGAAAATGTCTGGGGCTGTTGCACAGAGGTCCCACAGGACCTCAGAAAGTGAAGTAATGGTGGAATGATCAAAGTGGAGTCTGCGTGGGGAGCGGAGGGCAGCATGTGAGAAAGATGGGACAGCTACAGTGACAGAGCAGGAACAGGGAAGGTCTTGTTTCATCTGGCATCAGAGCTACCCATGGGAGCTTTGGTCAGGCTTCTTGGACAGCCAGGGCAGGGAGAGAGAGGTTTTTCTCCTTCTACCTGCTTCTCCCCATTTGATTTGCTATACCCAGTTCCCATGGTGCATGGATGAAACAGAGGAAGCAATAGCCTGTGTGGGCACCACAGGACTGCAAGGCAACTGCTCCCTGCTCTTGGCACACCTACAGCAAGCTTCACCTACACCACGTACCATGGGCAGCTGAGCTACTGTGCTGCTGGCACTCCCTCTGATGACCATCCTGACTGCTCTGAGCATCATGGCCTCCATGGCTTCCTCCCTTTCTCTTCTTAGTGTCAGGTGGAATGACATCTTCCAGCACTGGCAGGTTTTGGGGGCTGTCCCTGTAATACTTTCTTGAGACAACGTCTTAGAAGCAGGTGGTTGGAAGGTACCTCAAGAGGGCAGATGTTCAGCTCGTGTTTGGGGGCAGCTTCAAGCATACCTACACCATACAGACATCTGAGCATTTGGATGAACATATCTTAGTGTTTAAAGGGATTCTGAAATTTCTCTAAGTAATCATACAAATTCTCAATTAATGACTGATCTAAATCTGTCTTGATGCAAAATAAGCCAGTTTGTGCACATCCTATTCCCTGTGATGCAGGAACATAATCAGTCACTGTTTTCTGTGTAGCTGTCTTGGCACACTTGTTATCTTTTGCTTTTTCAACTTCTTATTTCCAGACTAAACAAACCCAGTTTTCTCGTATTTTCCACATAAGTCTCATTTTCTGACTGTCTGTTTAATAGAAGACCACAGACCAGCTTATGGGCTTAATTTTGAAATCCAGGACTGAGCTTCTATTATCTATATGCTAGAAATAACAAGGTAATATCAAACACTGCAAGACAAGTGACAGAAATTTCAGAAAGGAGTTTCATATCTTGCTAGCATCTAAAAAGCCCTTATGTGCAAAGGGATTTAGTGCTCTGAATAGTTTCAAGCAGGTAAGTGGTGAATATACCAGGGAACTTTGGAACCAGCATGTTTACTATTGTGAAAAATAATCTCTCTTCCCAGAATCCTTTCTCTCTCTCTCTAGAGCTCTCCAGACAATTTCAATTGCATGAAGTAAGGGAAACTTATGTCTGAAAGCAGCAAACTGAAAAGATACATGATCTCATAAGTTCCTACTCAATCTGTCCCAGTGTTTCACATATTACAGCAAATCTCTTGCTCGGCATTTACAAGAGATACTTCACACTTTGTGGCACAATTGCACTTGTTGCTTTACCTTGGGTGGTGCTTGTCATTGATGCTGCAACTACTGTCAACAGTTAACTGTACTGATATTGTAGAGCATTTTCTGTTTCATAGTTCCAATCAGGATGTGTAATTTTACCCATTTGAGATCACCTTTCACCCATTTTTTGATCTTGCTCTTGCCTAGAAACCATGAGCACCAAACAGCAAGTGTGCCCATGTTGGCAAGAGTGGGCAGGAGCCTTCTCAGGGACCTGTCAGCGTAGCTCTGCAGCAACTCCTTGCAGAGGCAGGGCTGATCCAGCCAGCTCTGCTGGGCGAGTCGTGAAAATGGCAGCTCGCAGTGAAACTCTTCCAATCCACAGCCCAGCATGCGGTGTCTCCAGAAGCTTGCCACGGACAGGCTGTTTCTCAGAGTTTGCCAGAGAGCTTCCCCCAGCATGAGTGGAGCCTCTCACTGAATAGGGACACTGAGAGGAGCCAAGTGGGGAGCCACAGTCCCCTCCCTCCTCTGTGGCTTGCTCCACTGACAGCTCCACCAGTGCCACAATGACAGCAAGATGAGACGACGTTTGCCTGTCAGCCCCAGATCAGCACAGTGGAGAGGGATAAAAGGATCCTCCGAGTGTGACAGAAAGGCATTTTCTAAACCCATCACAGACTGGGAACAGCAGGTTAGTGAGGAGGTGCTACTGCCATCTTTTACTGACATATGATCACGCTAAGTCCTGGAGGGAAATGCCAAGGATAACATACTAGATGTCTTAAGAGACTTGCAAGGGAAAGAGATGTCTGATCCAGAAAACGTCATGAACCTTCTTAACAGAGTTTCCACCTTGTGCTGCATTAAAAAGCAAGTATGGAGCTCCATGTACTGTTGGGCCAAGCACTGTTCCTACTCCAGAGTGCTTAGTGAGCTGAAGGAGAAATCCCTGCTCTCACTGGATGAAAATCACGTGTTTCTCCCAGGTTTTAAGCACCTTCCACCACAGTTAATTCTGTGTTCCTTCAGAGGTCAGGGCGCTAATCTAATCTTTCTAAGGCAACATGGTTGCTACTGGGAGACCTAATTACCTCTACTCCTTCCAGTTTACATTTTACTGTGATGAGGGGTTAGGAAAACAGGGAAATGCCTACATTTTGTACTTTCTAACAAGGTTTTTGAGGTAAATCACAAACATGTAGGTAGTAGTATAGTATAGCAAATTAAGAGGCTTGGAAGAGAAGAGTAATTTGGGGCTGCCACACTTCTTTTCAGCCCTGATGTACAGGTGTCTGTGCTAAGTGATGTACTCAAGATGTGTTGGATCTACTTACTACGCACATTTTACAATATTAGCTTTGGCAGAGTGCATCTGATGATTTGAGGACAATGACGATGAGCATAATTGCTCACCTAGGAAGCAGATACAAAGTCAGTCCAGAGCTTTTCAGACCCATGGGGTTGCACCATGTAGTTGCTTAGAAACATACCTGAGATTTTGGATGTATGGCAGCCTGGATGGAGTTTCTGAATGAGAGCAACCACATCTCATCTGCAGGCACAATCAAACAGCTGTTTATCTGATAGCAAATCTGTACAACCCATACAAATACTTCCAGAAAATTTCATGTTTGATTAAAAATTGATATTGAAGAGAAAATACAAATAGATGGTCTCTCTCCTTCTTCATCTTTCCTTCCCTCCAAACAAGTTACCTGCAATTTGCCTATTTTTTTTCAGTTGTTTCCTCCATCTCCCCCTTACCTTCCTTTGTTCCATCTCTTCTTGTGCTATTAACTCTGCTGAAACCAGCTAGCATGTAACAGGAGGTTGTTCTTTTCAGCATCCTCTGTTGTAGAAGATGCTAGAAATAAGAGACATTTTAAGGTTTTCCTGGATTGTGGAACTGTCATTCAAGCAGGTCATGTCTAGGACATCACTAAAATGAAATCCTGCAGTTTTTTCAGACAGTTTTCTTTTTTGGCTTGGTTTATCTGATCCATGCACCTCCAAGGGCTTTCTCTTCTCAGAATATGTCATCTAGGCCACCAGCATTCTTCCAGTTGTCCATGCCTTACCTTTAAATGACCTCTTTTTCTAAAGATTAAATCCATATGATCTTTCTTTCTTTGTTTCTTACCTTGTTTTTCTCCAGTTTCTGACAAAACTGGAGACAGGAGGAGGGCACTGTTGACCCTTGACCAGTTTCTGTAACTCAGAACACATCTGGGAAGGAAGAGCAGAGTGATCTCTGGTCCCAGCCACATCTGACATTCCCCTACCTCCCTCGCCTGTTTCCTTCCTCCTTCTGCTGCCCTGAACTCCCAGACCCCTCCTTTACCCTTTAGCTGCTCCCTGACTTTTAATTCTTTTTGTTATTCTCCATCTCTACGCAGTTCCTCCTTCTTTCCCAAAATTGCTGCTGGATATTCACCCAACACTTCCCATCCAGCACATACGTCTTGCACTTTCTTTTCACAACCAGCTTCTAGTTAGCTGGAAGACTCTGATTACATTTTTTCAATGCACATATATCCCCTTCAGCAGAGCTGCATTTTAGTGAAACGCCTGCAGACATTTCTCAAATTTCAGTCAAGAGCAAGGTTCAGATTTATATTGCTTGGGTGTGACATGGAATCAGCAACCAAAGTATGTTCCCTTGAGCAATTAAGTTCATATAACCCCTGGCTCATGGGCAGATATTTGCTGGGATATTCTGCCTGCCTGCCAGTGCTCGCTTTAATTCATCTAGTGCCTTACAGCTAAGCATAACTCTCAGCAAAGACTAATCTCTTTCCGTTTTTTCTTCTTTTGTTTATTCTTGCCTTTTTTTTTTTTTAATTTAACAAAAAATGGCTTTCCTTGTCTTGTTTTTCATGGAAGCAGCAGCTTTGCAGTGAGCATCTGAGAGTTCCTGGGGTAGGAGTGAAGCCAGGCTTTGCTCTGTGGGCAGTTACATAGCGATTCGCATGTAGACACAGCAACAGGTTTCATGGTATTTTATCCAGAAAGTTGTATCTTAAGAAACTTTTGCTTATTGAACCAGGTCTAGACCACAAAACCAATCTTGCATCATGAGAAATTCTAGACAAGACCAGAAAGAGTTTATGGTCTTACATGAAAAAAACCCAACTTGCAGACGTAAGGAGTTCTCCACCTTAGTTACAACAAAACTGGCAATGTACTATAATAAAACACTTGAGGGCTCTGGCAATCACAAAGCAGAAACATAAATGCAGTCCTGCTTTTCTAACATAAGCACTATAAAAACAGTTCTACTGTAATGGGTAAAAGAGCTGTTAGATGAGAGCATCTTTGATTAAGAAATCTTAGACCACATCAGACTACCCTATTGTCTCTTAACAACTACTTTCGGAAAAATTACAACATGGACTGGTCATGCCAAGTAGGACACTTTAAGATGACCAGCCACTATCACTGCCTTCCCTTTGTGATCTGGGACTGGGAAGATCAGCTTCAAGAGAGTCCTCGCTCTTTCTTCTTAATGACTCACAGATGACTTTGCTGGCATTTCCTGCAGCTCCTCCCAGAAGAAGTTTATGAAGTGTTTAGGGTTCAATTATTGCTGAATCAGTGCATCTTCATTCAACAGGAAAAGAGAAATGCACTTCCATTATCATCTTGCACTGAGATTAATTAAAAACAGCGCTTCAGCTGGTTGCAGTCTGTTTGCCAGTTGTATTTTGTCACATTTTGCAGTGATATCTGAAAGCAGTGGTTCTGCTCATGTGTTTCTACACATGTATATGTATTCTGGGGCCTCATTCCCTCATGTCCTATAATTCACCCAAACATTGGTATCAAGGACAATGTATCCAGCCATCTTTCCACAGCAGATGTGATCTCATTTCTAAAAGAGGTCAGGAAAACCTTGCTGCAAAAGAGCAGGTCCTGATATTCTTATTTCACAGTTGTGGCACCTCAGCTACTTTCAGAAAGCCACCTCCAGTATTGTCCTCAAATGGGACTGTCTGGTTTGGAATATTCTTGAATACTTCCTGTTAAATGGTAATCCAGAAATAAAATCAAAAAACCAAAATTTTCACCACATATATTTTTCAGGGCTACACTCTGAGGTTTTTTCAGAAATATCAAGCTGCCACAGTGCTGTGGTAGTTTTTTCAGAGGTCCTACATAAGAACCAAAACCCCTGCTTGTACAGTCCCCCCACTGCCTTCTATCTGGTTTTCTTGATTGTTCTTGGACATTTGAAAATGCCTGCTGAAACTTTAATTACAACTGCAGTAAATGTTAAAGACTTCTGCAGTTAAATTGCTCACATAGCACTGATTTTGTTTTGGTTTTTTTAATATGAAAACAATCTATATTCCACAGCCAATTATATCTGCCTTAAATAAAGTTCAGAGCAGAGAAAGACCTTGATCACTGATGGTATTTAACTCCCTTTAAGCAGCCAAATCACAGAAGTACAGAGGTAGATAAAGAAAGGCTACTGGTAATCCACAAAAATGTTGAAAATGAATGCTTAGTCGGCCCATCAGTCTAGTATCTGTCCATAGTTCATGTCATAGAGTTAAAGGCTGCAGCTTGCTGTTTCTCCAGAGTGCTGGTTTTACACAGGAGACAGTGGTGAAGGTTACTCAAAATGCAGACCCTCCCTTCAAAGACAATCCTACTGATTTTTATCCTGAGAGGGGTTGATCAGCCCCGGTTTGACAGTGGGGAAAATCTTCTACCATCCAAGCTCATATGATGGAAGGTATGAAGAGCATTAAGGGAGTGGCTTCAAGAATGAAACTGCAAGAGATCAAAAGAACACCGTTTGTATTTGTCTTTAGTTGAGACTTGACTTGGATACCGCTAACAGAACTGCTTTGATCTAGAATCTTTTATTACTGCAGAGAACAAATGCAAGGAAGAAAATATTCATTTTAATTACTTTTCTCTGTTCCTCTCCCCTGCCCCAGGAAAGTGAACAATCCTGATTGTGATGTAGTTCTGGAAGTGAAGCTGTGTACTGTATTTCCAAGTTCCTTTTTTAAACTATATTTCTAGCAACCAGCCACAAAAGTTATAGATTGTTAAAAAAACCCTGGGTTTGGGCTCATGCTAAAATGAAAGACTGATTCTCTAGAAATCCCTGAGGCAAAGCAAACTGTGCCAAGCATAATTTTACATCCTTGCTGATTGTCCTCTTTGTTCAGTGCAGTCATTCATTTGCTCTATCACATGCTCCAAATTGTAAGAACAGTATAAATAACATTTATCAGAACACTTCTGGCCTGTGACTGCCAATGACTATGTGGGTTTCTCTGGAAGTTTCCATACTTTTTTTCTTCTCTGCTCCAAAAGACATTGCCTGCTTCTATTTTCGAAAGGAACTGAAGTGTTATTCCTGTAATTGCAGAGATGATTACTGTGTCATTAATACTTTATCCTTCTTCTTATGCACAAAGATATCTGGAACATATATGTATATATATTTTTTTTTTGTTAAGGATGGCTTTAACTGGCCAGCAAATCTAAGTAGGAGCCACCTGATTTTCCAGGGATTTGAGCAACACAAACTTGTATTTGAGGCTTTGAATGGGATAGGGCTGAGGCAGATCCTCTACTCCACCCACTTTATAAGTATGATTTATTAGCAAATTTTTTCCAGTAAAGCTTCTACTGCAGGTCAGAAGGTATCCTTTTTTAGTTTTAGAAATTCCAAAAAATATACCCTTTAGCCTCAGTGAGACAGAAGACAGAGTAAGAGATGCAAGATGCTTCCATCAGGGCCACAACATCATTATACTTTAAATTACTTAAAAGGGAAAAAGAAAGCAGCTCTTAGAATAAAGCCATACAGGCTTTCTTCTAGTACTAGGAATGAGCTGGATAAAAAATCCAGAGAGGAACTTGATTTCTTTTACATTTGGAAGCCCCAGTGGTTCTACAAAACCTTGACCTCTTACAATCTTCTGTCCAAGTTTTCTTATTTACTCCTCTCTGTCCTTTCTGTGATAGCTGTCACCCTTCAATAAAGTGCGATCTTTTCCGGATTAAAACTATTGGCCTGAAGACTCCCATAAAGTAGGTCTTTTGAGTGATGATCCGTGGTGTCATGTAATCTCATATTCAGATACAAACCAAGTAGCAAATAAGCAAAGGAACAAGAACATTTTATGTTTTTAAGGTGTAACAGAGGAATAAATAACATGTAGTTTCACTATGTCTACTTTAGTGTTTGGATCAGCTGCTGCCAGAGTAGGAGCACAACATTCAGGGCAGCTCTATCCCAGAGCAGGTAACAAGATGACAGGGCACATGGGCCAACAACCATACAGGAACTTCCATTTTTAAAACCATGACTGAGAGGGAGGAGTCTTCACAAACACTTGGTTCTAATTCACTCCATTTTGGTTCAGACACTGGCCAACTGTACTACTCAATTTTCTTCTTATTCTGGTTCTGACAGCCACAGACTCCCTCAGTAAATGCCAAACAGGAACTGTGATGTAACTAATAAAGTCTGAGTCTTCATTCTTTCCGTGCTGTTTATGTAGTGGACTTTTGAATAAATTCAATTTAAAATAAAGCTCCATGGATTGATCTTGGCAGTTAATCACAGGATGTGAGCAAGAAGGGAGCTTCTACTTCACATTTCTTTAGTTGCTGAATCCTATTTCCTAACAACTGTTCTTCTACTACTGCCAAAGTCCTGAAGCAGATCTCTCTGAAGAAAATATCTCTACATGGATTTGGGGGGAAATGGGCTTCTTTTCCTCACTATGATATTGAGGTTATATCACTGTACATAAGAGAAAGACTGAAGTCACTCCAGAGTTATAAGGGGCCCTGCAAAACAATTTACAATGATATTAACCCATGGAATTCTTTCTGGCAGCTGTTTCTATGGAGAACTCTCAACAAAGAGAAAGGAAACATGAAGAATTTGGGGCAAGTTTTACTCTGTCATATTTGAGTTTAGACTTGCAGATTTTTGTGCTTTTCCAAATAGAGTTTGATGGCATCACTAATGTGTAGCATAACAGGAGACAGAGACCAGCTGTGCTTTGAGAGTTAATCCCATAAACTGCTTCCAGAGAAGGTCACATTCAGAACCCTGAGGGCTTCCAATCTGTTCAGACTTGAAAGGTATGTCAAGGAGGAATTGACTTTAAATCATCCAATTTTAGCATGCAGTTGGGCCCCAGCACTGTGAATCCCCCAAGCACACAACAAAACACCAGAGGTCTCGAATTTTGCCTCTCCAGGAGGATATATGTAATAACCAGAGATACACAACACTTAGTGATTTATTTGACACAGTACCTCCTATGACCTTTAAGATAAAAAGGTGCATTTCCTCTCACAACAGTTGTATTGCTTGCAGTACAGTACTGTGTACAGCATGTAGGGCTCTGATTTAACTCCCATGCTCTGAGTGTTTTAAGGCAAAATGTCTCTAAAACTGCTGGACAAGAGTTCACATCGTTTCCACACACATATTAAAATAAAGAGGGGAGGGAAGGGAAGGGAAGGGAAGGGAAGGGAAGGGAAGGGAAGGGAAGGGAAGGGAAGGGAAGGGAAAGGAAATTGAAAGTTCATTAGAATATTATAACTGTATAGTAAAAAGCAGCTGTCAATACAAGATCTAGGATCATTTTACTCAATAAAGGCATATGTAGAAATCCAAGGAAGTGTCATATAGCCCCTCTTTTTACTTGCTTTTAGATTGCCTAGAATTTTAGCAATCGTCGCTTAGTAACCAAGGTAAAATATCCAGAAAATTCAGTAAAGTTCATTCTTTCTAAGGTTGTGATGTGCTGCTTATTAACAGATAGTCCATCTCATTTAAACCAGAGGGAAACTATTAGTAAAAAGATACTTCTCTATTAATCAAAATGAGACACCATTTCACGAGGACTGATAAAAATACGACTTCCATCACAGACAGCGAAATATGACTGGGGAACTGTCCCAGAAAAACTCCACTGTTCTGAATGAGATATAATTCATTCTTTTATTATTCCTTTTTAACACCTGAGTTGCCCCAAAACAGAACAAGAAACTTCATGTGGGGTGTTTGAAAATCTTGTCTTATGCATAATTGCTTTTCACAAAGACCGACAGACCTTGTTCATAAGTTACACAATTACAAGTTACAGTGCTAAGGGGAAAGGACTTTCATTTCATCTAACTTCCTTTATCTATGAGTGAAGCATCCAAAGTAGTCAGATATCTATGCAACCTTTCTAGTGCATGGAGAGGGTTAGGCTGTTATAGGAAGTGATTCACCCTGTTAATCATACAGACCTATATTAAGATGATTCAATGACCATGTTGCTATGCAACTTCTTTCCACAGGCCACAGAAGAAGCCTAGATGGATAGCTGAGATTGGATATTTAAGATCCACAAACCAAATCCCTAAGGTACTGGAAACCCTTTAAAATCTGTCCTTTGCACCATCTTGCCATCCCACCCAGCATGGCAGTGTTAAGCTCTGAGGAACAGTCACTATTTTAACATCAATACCTTGCACCCAGGTCCCACACCGCCCCCCCGCCCCCATTCACATAGTGTTTCTTCCACTTGCTGTACCCACTCAGTGGCAAGAACTAGGCCTTCACCAATTTATAAAAGGAAGGCAGTAATTATACATCTCACGTGTCCAGGATTTCCATCCTTTACATATATATAGCCAGGGTATACAGTGTAGTTAGGGTAAGGACAGTATCTGAACAAGTATTTTTACTTAGGGTGAGGCTAAGTAGCGTGACGCTACTGCTTCAGAAACATTTTTCTGTGAAGTTATTTTATACTTGTCTGTCTTCAGAAAGTGAAAGTCCATGGCTTGTTTCTTCTTAAAATTTTCCAGAATATGAGTATTTATATTTAATGATTATTTATATATATATATATATAATGAATATTTAAGCCTGTGCTTTATGGTATTCTCCTTAACGAAGATACATTCATCTGTCAAACACTCTTCCAGAATCCTGAAATCAGCTTTGGTATTGGGTTTTCCTTTATCTTAAGACATTTAAAAAATATCCTAAAACATCCTAAACTTTATAGGTATTGCAGCCTTTGATTGTTATCTTTAATGGCAACACACTGAGATTTTGACTTTTCCTCTGTTTCCGTGAAAATGACATGTTGAAAATGTTGACACTTCAGTTGGCCAACTTACTTTTTGTATTTTGAAATTTGCAAGCTCAGAAATACAACTGAATGGAATTGCATTTCTTGAGGTTTTATAATGGTCCTAAGACATCATAAATTTTCTCCTTATGCTAAAGAGCAGTAGGAGAAATCACTACATCCCTTCTGTAGAGCTGAGGCTTTTACCCCTCATTTGACAAGCTCAAGTTCAAGGATCACTTGGGACTAGCCCTGGGACTAGCACACAGCTCTTGCACTGCAATGTGTGCTCTAACCACCAGGCAACTGGGTGTGTGTGGGAGCTCTCTCTGTTTTCCTCTTTCACACTTAATCAGCAATTCTATCCTGAACATAAAAAGGCTGTCTTAATAAATTTTGTTTAAATAGCGGATTCCTGTGGAAAGACTCAGTGACAGCAAACAGATATTTTCTGACCAGGAAAAATATCTTGCTTGTAAAAAGAGGTTTTCTGACAGCTATATTAGGGCAAGGAAGGTTAATTCCACTTTTCAAATTAGCTGGGTGTGCTATTAGGATTTATCCTTTGATATATCAGCTCATACTCTAATGGATCCCCTCATACCTTCTTTGCAAAATTCCATTTGGGATCCCTAAAAGTAGGATTTGAAATGATCATTGCAGTCTTCAAAAATTGCCAGCTTTCATGGTGTTAATCTAAACTTGTAACACTTGATGGTTTCTGGGAAGCTTCAGTTCTGCAAGTTTCATATGCAAGTTCTCTTGAGGCATGATCTAAGAATTGTATCCTATTTCTTAAGGTAAGGTTTGTACATGCTGAAGAAAAAAATCAACACAAATTATCACTAAGGATAACTACGAAAACAAAAACCCCAGAAGGTAGCATGGACTTTACACCTACATTTTTCTTTTTTTTTTCTCCTTGTTGCAGTCTGTTATGTTTTTTGACCACAAATATTGGCAATTCCAGGGGCTAGGGGGAGGGGAGGGGGGTTTAGCACACTTTTAACAAAGGCTTTTGGGTACATTTTGTTAATAATAGAGACCACAGAGCATTTCACAATATTTATGAAATCTAGACAAGGAAGTTTGAAAGTTTGAGGAAGATGTCCTACAGTCCTCTGCACTATTTTTCTTCTCCAGTGAGAACTTTCTTCACCTTTTGACTTCTTCTGTCGTAACTCGTTGTATATTTAATCCTATCTGTGTCTAATCCAATAGTGGATGGAATGCCAAGGGTAAGAAGGAGCAGCTATACATTTGTACTTGTCTATATCTCACCAGACTCAGAGATGCCTGAGACTTTATTAACAACTATCCCAACCCAGCTGCTAACAGCATGCCGGAGACACTAGAGAGTTTCTGCTTAAGGTAACATGAAAGTACTTCTTCAGTATAATTCTGTATCTATTCTTGTCACGGAAATTCCAAAAACACTGCTGTCATAGAACCACACTGACTGTGCCCATATAGTGCTTGTTTGAGTTTCCTGTGAGACCAAATTCCTAAATCTCAAACCCAGCAAATTGGTTTTTTCCTCCTGTGAACATCTTTCTTGTTCATTATATGTCAACTATTTTCTTTTCCTGGACACTTGTCTGACTTTGTGATAAACACAGAACAGCATTTAAGTTATTAAGGAATTAAATAATCTCATTGTCTTGGTGTTAGAAACTTCACAATGAGTCTGAGAAGGTTGCACGGGGCAGATGAAAGAGAGTTTGGTGGAACAGCATACATTGTAATTTGCTATTGCTTTACACAGTGCCATAAAATACTCATTATAAAGTATTTTATAATACTTTGGAGTTGGGACTAGCACGTGTGATATCTAACCACAATATACAGAGCTGCTCTAGAAATTAAAGATATATTGTGCAGTTAGAGAGTTCATAGTTTTATAATACACTGCTTAGATTCTTGGGATCAAAAGGTAGAGAAAAGCGCAAGGATAAAATAAGAAGATTACTAACTTTAAATAACAGGTAAAATAAGGGCAAACAACACTTCTTTTTCACTGCATTAAGCAGTCGAGTGTTTGTCCAGATGCTTTGTATTGATGTTCCTTATTGACTCCTGTCAAACTGTTACCAAAGCACTTTCCTGCTGTGACTATTTTTTTTCCTTTTCCCCAGGCTAAAATAGGGATATGTGATATCTGTTCTCTGTTGAGCTGGACCAAGATCAGATTGGCAAGATTGGCTGCCAGGCACTAAAAGAAGCAGCAGTGAGACAGCTGGGAGAAAGGTGCTATCCCTTTTAGTTTTGAAAATATGTGTTCAGACCTAATTGTTCTTGTCACCAGAAATTGTGTGAGCCTCCTAGACAGCTCCCAAAGGCCAGGATGGTCAAACTCCATGAAGAAATGGAAGCAAGTTACAGAAGAGGGAAGTAGTATTGCCTGTGAATGGGTCTTGGACCATGCTGTTCACCTTCAACAAGTTTTCAATGTGGAAGGAGGGAAAAAATTAAAAATAAATTTGTTCTTTTACTTAGTAAAATTTACATATAATAACTTTTTACAGGTTTTCAACATTGCTTTATTAAAGCTTCTTTCCTATCCATTTTCTCTCACCTTGTGTCAGGAGTCCCTGCAAACTGCTTTACATAGACCATAGGAAGACACAAGGGAAAAAAGTAGCTGTGGGCATGGGGTCTCCTTTCATCAGTTTTGAGGCTTTCCCCACTGCCAAGATCCTGACTGTCTTATTTCATTAGTGAAAAGTATCACACTAGGGACAGAATTCTGACAGTGAAATTAATTGGAAGGAGAAAATTATAGCCCTGTACAAAGAAAAGAAAAAAAATTGAAAGGAGAGAAAAAAAACCAACCAGGCTTCTTCCACCATGCCTAGAGTATCTGATGGAAAAAAGAGCACAGGCTGTCTCAGCAAGGCTAAGGGGTCCAAGTGTGCTGAGCTGGGCTGGCGTTTGTTGAACAGGGAACAAGTTAGCATGTTTATAGAGAAGTTTATAACATGGCACTTTGCGGAAAAAGCACCATGTAAACGAATAACACAAAACAGAGAAGGAGAAGGATGAGACAGGAAATGCGCTCCGGCAGTCTCACAAAAGGCAATAGTCCAGCATCCACCAGAGGACCCTCTGCAAAGTGCTACTATGAGCACTCACAGGTTTGGGGAGACACCCTACACCTCAGCCATGACCCTACCCACACACTCGACCCCACAGCCTGTGTGTAATGCAGCTGGGATACCCTGCAAACTGGCTTGGAAGAAGCACTGGGCTGCTCTGTGCATGGGCTGGGAGGTGATGGCACAGCGGCATGCACAGCTCGGCTCCATGGCTCTGGACAATGCAGCCAGCAGCCACCTCCCAGCCAGAGCTGCTCCCTGAAATCCCCTTTGCTGAACAGACAGAACCGAGAAACTCAGTAACCCCACCACTTCTGAACTTGTCAGCACAGTTTATATAACCATGAGCCATCAGCTCTTTCACTTCAAATACTGCCTCAATTTACGTGGCATAGCAGCAATCTGGCTTTGATGGAGAAAAATGTGAAGGAATGTGTTCCCTGGGGAGTAATGCACTACACAGACAATGTGAGTAAGAAGGAGGCTATGCTGCTAAATGGTACACATTTCCATCCAGAACATTTTCATTAGTCTTGGATCAAAATTAAAGTTTCCACTCTCATTTGATGAAGGTTAATCCAGATTTCCATGAGATATGTCCAGATACAGATGTAATCTCTTTAATGAAATGCTCTGCCCATTCATTTCTTCAGCTTCTCTTTTTTTCTCCTGCATTGAAGATACTACAGACATATGGAAAAGAATGAAAAAGAAAAAACATGAGGACTCAGAAAAACTTCAGACTAAGAGATAAAATTCCTAGGACTTTCAGTAACAAATTCAATACAGGACTGGCTAATGTTTAGACATTAAAAGGGAAATGAAAATTATAATTAAAAATTATATGACTGTATTACAACATTACTTTAAATTCCTATTTTTCAATCTTTTTTCAATCTTCTAATGAAGAACTACATTTTTTCTCTTAAAATATTATCCTTTAGGACTTAAAATGTAAATAAATTATTTACTACAATCCAATTTCCTAGTGTAGCAGCCGATATTATGCAGCTTGTATTGTTACTGTCTGTAACTCAGGAAATCCACTGCTGAGACCTTTTAAAATTTCTAATTGCATATCACTCTTTTTTTTTTTTCTGAATTTGCTAATCGTTTTCCATCATTCTTCTTTTGCACCTCATTGATCTCATACTCATTCCCTTAAAACAGTATGTCTCAGACAACAACTCAACTGAGTTATCCCTGGTAAAAACAGATGTTTAAAAGCCACCTATCACTTGCATAAATTTGTCTCCCTCCTTAAATGCTTATTAAGATTCCTGAGGCTCCAATATAGCTGACTATTCTTTCTCAGACTTCCTGATTCAGAGACTGAAATATTTAAGTTCAGTGTCTTCAATAACTTTCTTAAACCCTCTTTATTTTCATCAGACATCCTATGTCTCATGACATACATTCCATTTCGCTGACTTCATCTGATGGGATTTCCAATTTCTGGAATATTATTCTTTGCCTCATGACATTTTCAATGTTTTCATTAGCTGT
Organism: Corvus brachyrhynchos; assembly: GCF_000691975.1. Lineage (NCBI taxonomy): Eukaryota > Metazoa > Chordata > Aves > Passeriformes > Corvidae > Corvus > Corvus brachyrhynchos. Next base: position 371,964 of record NW_008236636.1, on the reverse strand, counting down.
TCTGGATTTAGTGTTCTTCTTTTGTGAGATAATATTTAACATGACAGCAGCATTTACTTCTCCCCAATCAAACAGAGCTCAGGAATAAACCAGCAGGATCACTCCAGAATTTAGCACCTCTGCTGGTAAGCGTAGATCAGCATAAGAGAAAGAAAGAAAATATTTCAAGGGAAGTCTGGCTAACTCTAAAAAAATATAGATTCTTGACCTTTGACAAGTCACCAGTTTGCATGCTATTTGCACAAAATACCACAAGCAATCTGAAAAAACACAATTAGTGACTTTCAAATTTATTGCCTCAAATCCAGAAAATAAGTAGAGAACGATACTCATCAGGTGTATTATAGTTCCTACAATATTGGATTGGTGCTTATGCTTAGGTTTTGCTACCCTCAAGATCATGTTATATTTGTTGTTATTAAAGGCATAACTGAGACTTCAGTTGACCTAAGCGTGGGGGTGGTCAGACAACCCAACCATTGAGTGTCTGTGACTGACTTTTTCCCCCTGGAATCGATGGTATCTTTGCCATTAACTGCAAGAGACAGAGAATCAGATCCTGATGACAGAGAAAGGTATTTTACTTGCTTGAAACTGAAATTCCAGGTACAGATGAGAATAACACTGGTGTCTACAGTGGTTTCTTGTCATATACAAACTGGGTCTGGAGAGTAAGAAGGGAAGATCATGTGGGCTCTATTCCTTACCAAACTCTCATGTCTTCTTCTGCAGTTAAACAGAAGGGCTTCTTGATACTGCTAAAAGGACACTTTGCTCTTTCCAGCTTATTTCTTTTCCTCATATTCTCCAGTTTCTCCCCACTCCTGTATTGTTAGCTTCCAAAGGAAGGAATATAAGACAGCTAATGAACTAGTGGTATTCTTCTGCATCACAAATATCCCAAAATCCCAACTGGTCTCCATTTCTTCTCCACATATTTTACACCTCATTCTGTAGTTTCTGCCACTACAGAAAATATTCCAAGGCAGCACTGGCTTTAGAGACCGAATCTGTTGAAATAGGCCATGGTTTGTTCTATGAGCCTACAGTCAACTGGCATCTATGAGCTAAATCTATGAGCTTTGTGTCAGTATGAACCAGAACACAAGATGGCTCTAACACTTTAAATCCAATGTTTGATTATTGCACTGAAGAGGAATAGTCTTATTCCAAATGTTTATTAAGGTGTATTCCAGTAAATTCGCTGCCTTCATAGTCGTCTTTTTTCTACAGTGTTCCATTTTGAAGATGGGTGATCAAAAGTTTTCATCCAGAATTTTCACATTATATGCATATAATGTCTAGATGGATTAGTTCTTTAAAACAAAAAAATAGAGAAAAGCTGGGAGGACTCTTTACTCCCTGTACTCAGAGGGAACACAAAATGGCCCCAGCATTCTTGCATTGCAGATAAAAATGTGGACAAAATGTGCTTATTGTGAAACTTTCCATTAATTTTAAATAAACGTCAGGTTGTATTATGACCAAAAGTTTATGTTCCTATTACTTCACAACTTCCCTGTGTTGACAGGCTACATTAAAAAAGCCAACCTATTTGTCAATATTAAGAATTTGCCTGATCCGTTCTTTTTCCCATTTTAATTTCTTCTCTTTTTGGAAAGCGATCAACTTCTGACTCAGAAGTTTCCCCAGATTTTCAGATAATTGACCTTAGGGTTTAATCAGGACTGAAAGCAGAAGCAGGTGGGAAGAATCTGCAATTTTGTTTACAAGGACATTTTTCCAGAAACCTTGCTTGAACTTAGTGGAAACATAGCTTTAATTTTCCTTCCATAAATGACAGATTAAGTGAGGTTGCTCTGCTTCAAACATTTGACTGCATGCTCTAGTAGCCTGCTAGAGGCCTATTAAGGTTATGACAGCAATGTGACTTTGTGTGACAGTTTTTGCCTTTGAATCTACATCACAAACCTGAGGAGCTAGAGCCAAAAAGAGGTCATCCTCCAACAGTCCCTTGCACCATGTAATGGTATGAGTGCCTGGAGACAGTCTCCCTGCTTGCCATCAGAAGTCTCATAACCAAAAAATATCAAGAATGGCTGGTATGAAAACAACAGTAATTCAGAACACAGTGCACCATTCAAAATTCAGCGTAGGCAGAGCTTTTCCATAGCCTTTGGTCTAAGAGCAGGAAAGAAAACAATGTAAGAGTTTGTATCACTTTAAAAGCAAAATTACTGTAGTCCTAGCTAGGTGTTTTGTCTTTACTGTTTTCACCGAAAACACATGCTAAAGAATAATTTTCATTGACTTCAATATGGTAAGCAAGCTTTCAAAGTGTAAAGTAATGGATGATTAGAACTTATTGGAAAGGTGACTATGGCTGAGTCAGAATAAAAAAAGGGCACTGTACTTAGAAAATACAGAGGGCCTATCAAAAGGGTTGAGGGTAAACTGTGGGTAGTCAAAAGGCTTTAGATGTTTGTATCAAGACTGGGCTCTTGAAGTTATCCAACTGTTCTTTGTGCATCTACTTGAAATACAAAAATACGCAACATTTAGGAGAATGAAGAAAAAAATTTCACTCACTGCAATATCCACATAAATGAATTTAAAGCAGTCTGAAGTATTTTCTTGTACTGGTACATTTTTATATGTAATGTCTCCCCTACAAAGTATTTCTCCCAGGGCTATTTACAGAATATCAGATAAAAATGCCATAAAAATAACTGAAATATGTTCCAAACAGTGGTAGAGATGCCAAAGCAGAACAGAGTTCTTCCAACACACTTATATTATGATTACTTAAATATCACTGGCTAGTCAATAGCGTTGTGAGACATTCCTGTGTGGGTCAGTGGATTATTGTTGAACTAAGCATCATAAAGAACCCAAATGGTGTTTTGAACTAACAAAAAAATTGAACTGAGAACATCAGTAGACACAAGCTAGAGAAAATAAAATTTAAAAAAACCCCCCACCTTTAGAATGTTGCACATATCTGTTATTCCTAGCTAGAATAAAAGCCTTTACTCTTACAGACCAAAATATTTGGCTTTATAGGTGTTTTCCATTTGCCCAAAAAACTGCCAGAGGAATGGGTAATGCCGACCTAATTTATCACTTCATTAGACCAACTGGGATCAAAGAATCCTTTTGTGGTTTTCTGAGACGTGAAAAAGAGGTAACTATGAAAACTAACTCCCAACTTTCCACTATTTTTACAGTTGCTTTTTTTTGTTTTCATTTCTCAAATATGCGCAACTATGTAGGTGATGAAAATAAAATAACTAATCAGAAAAAAAATCTGTATTTTCCTGTTTTGAAAGTACTTGAAAAGGTAGAGGAAAATACTGAGCATGAGACTTTTATATTTTTGTTGCTGTTGTTGTTGTCACTATTATTATTTGCCAGACAGTAAGGTAGGTCTGTGTCATTTTCATGAAATGAGACCTCAGGACTGGCAGAAGGACTTTTAAACTTGGGAGATAGATATTTTTTTCAACACAAAAATGAACTTTTCCTTAAAAAAACTCAGAAGAGAGAACACAGAAATAGAAAACCATAAATCCTTTCTCTTTATCCATCCACTCTTT
>NW_008236636.1:355790-368379 GCF_000691975.1 Corvus brachyrhynchos | reverse complement strand
TTCTTTTCATGGCAAGCCTTTTGCTCCAGACCTCAGTATCAACAACTAAGGAACCACCAGTGCTACAATAAACTTTACAGCCTTTTTGAGTCCTTAGTAAAAGTCTAAGGAAAAACCTAAGGATGTTCTGATCCTCCTTTGTGTGCCTACCTCCACAGATGTTGTAATTTAATAATTTTTGCCTGATTTTTTTTTCTGTCCTTATATACAGTTTGTTACTAATTTTTGTGTAATCTTTCTGTTTTGTCCTAGCCCTTTAATGCAATTCATAAAATACCCAAGAAAGAAGCACTGAAATAGCTACACAACAGCCTACAGTCCTTTTTTAGGGGGCTTTTCACACAGCTAATAATCTAGTCCCCTGAACAAGGGAGCTCTGTACTACGATGGTTATCCAGGCATAGACTATCTGGTAGGAGAAAGTAGATGGAAGGGCAGAGGTGTTGAAAAATAAAATTAATTGTTCTCAGCCCATAAGTGCCTAATATTATACTTAGACAAAATAAGTCTAGAGAGGCTTACATCTCTTGTAAGGAATGCGGAAAGCTGGAACATCATAGTTGCTGCAGAAGAAATGAAATTTACCTTGTTCATTATTTTCTTCTTTTTTTACCTGCATTGGGCAGAGAGTACTGAGCACAAAAGAGGGGCTGGGACAGGCTGTGCAGAAGTGCCTTTGCACCTCAGCAGAAAAAATGAACACAACTGCTCAGGTAACATTGTCTGAAAGTCTTCTCCCCCTTTCACTTGTTGCTTAACAAATTCCTCCACTAAGGAATGACAGTGGATGGGAAGAAAGTTATGAATTTACCAGCTTATTTTGGAATAAGGTAAAATAAGATTATTTCTTTTGGAAATATAAATTGCAAGTATGTAAGACTACTCTCTATCTATACACATATATACTGACATATCTAATGAATATTCTGCTTAGGTGAAAGACTTGCCCAGGATTCTGTCTGAAGTTCATGAAAGTCCTGAACTTCTCTTTTTTGAAATTTACATTTAAAACTTATTTTTATAAGGAAGAAAAATTATTCCAGTGCACCTCGAACAATGGAAGCATTACTGTTACCTCCACTATTCACTGGGAAAATACCAGGGAGCATATAGAGCTTTACATAAACACTTTGCTATTTTATCTTGTCTGTGCTTGAACCTCCTCAAAAGTCAGGTATTTTCTTTCCATATTATCCTTCGGAGATTAATAATTTATACCCACAAAGTATAATTTATCCTAAAGTTTCCCACTGTTTCCCTTTTTTCAACTTTGCTTCAGCCTTCTCACCACTAATATATGCACCATCTCTAACTATTTGGAAACCAAAAGTGTATTTTTAATAAGTACAGATAAAAACCTCAGGAGACGAGTGGTGAGAACCACTCCTGCTCTGCTCTTGGATACATTCACTCTCTGTGCCTATTATGGCTTGATTTATTAGGCTGTAGATATGGTATTGAAGTAGTTTTCTCTCTTTCTGGTGGGAATTTACTTTATATTAGCAACTAAACATTAATTGCATTGGACAACTAGAGGCCAAGTCTGGATGGTGGGATTGGGTGTAATTGTGTGTATAAAGCCATAGTTCAAGACCTTGCTCTGTCTGATTGGGCAAGCTTGTTTTACCACATACCGGCCAAATACTATAATGACCTCCACCCCACAACCACAGGCAATTTTAGGATAAATCTCTCTCTCCCTGTTTCTCTCTTTCACATTGCTTTTATTAGAAATGCCATCCAGTTGAAAAGCATGGCACTGTATTCCTTTTTTTCAAATCCACTTCCCAGAAGATTTTACCAATGAAACAATAATATTAATATTAATATTAATAATAATAACAACAACAACAACAACAATAACTGAAACAAGTTTAAAAAAAACCAAATAACAAAACCAACCACTGCCAAGATAAGTTAGGATATTTTCAATTGCCATTAATGGTCAGAAAGTGAAGCCTTATTTTTAACTGAAGCTTTTACTGAAGCAAGCAATTATTTTTATTTTCAACCAAGATGGGAGTGTCTGGAATGTTACTTTTTATTATAAAATAAGGCATCATTTTCACCATCAACACTCAGATAGGAGCCATACTGATTGCAATACTAGTGGTTGAAAGGTCTGAGCATTTTTGTGGTTTGTTGAATAAATATCAGTAATTCAATTTTGGTGTTCTCAAATTTGTGGAATGTGATATTTGGAAGAGTATAAGAATGGAAAATCATTCCACTCTGAGAAACAAATGCTTTCAATCTTATAACACTAGATGGAAGAAGGGCTTTTTTGGCTTGCTTTGCTTTTTCACATAGGGAGACAAGAACAATTAAAGTCTGTGCAGTACTTAGTAGATAGAAGTGTGCTCACTGATTAAAAGATTTTGTTTCTTTTAGATATGCTGATCGCACGTAGCTCATCAATACTCTGTGTTGCTGTCCAAGAGTAGCATTCAGTCCTGATACTGTAAAATGTTTTCTGTGAGTGATTCAAGTGAAAAAAGCTTTCAAAGTTCCTAATTTGATTTTCATTTTTTTCAGGCAAGGGATAAGGTGGTTTCCAGTCTGACAGTCTTGATTATCTGTCTCTGCTCAGTGTCTCCAGTTCACACTGCAAAAATCCAGTCCCAGGAACTAACTCAATACTACAGTATTTATTTTCTATGTGAAATCTCCAAAGACAAACAAAAGATCTTTCCAAAAATAAAATAAAATTAAAAAAAAAAAAAAAAAAAAAGGCAATATTCAGCCAGCACTCAGTACACAGTTTGTGCTGTGGAGTCTTCTTTATTTTCTGTTACTAGGTTTTTGTCACATGGAATCACCTCTGCTGCTCTACCTATTGCCAAATGGGACACATTCACAAGGAAGTCACATTTGAAGTAAACAACATCTGGGAGCACTGCATACAGTAACTGTTGTGGTCAGAGGCAGAGTTTCTTCCCTTGGATGATAGTTGTCATGTAAGTGCCAAGAATGCCTCTAGCTGGAAAACTATTATATTGCCAAAAAATAGGGTGGCTAACATTCTCTTTGGTGCTGCTTGAAGAACCCAGGGCCCTTGAGACCCTATAAACACTGAAGGCTACTATTTCTGGAACACCATCCATAGCATTTGCATCTTTAATTACACGTAACTGTTGGAAGTGTGACTTATGAGGTTTTCGTTTGGCCTAAACTGAATAAAACTGATGGTCCAAAGGAAAAGGGAAAAAGACTGGATGGATCTGCTATAGTACCTGGATCTGCTAGAGGAACCTAGAGTACTGCCTGCAGTTCTGGTGACCCCAAGGTAAGAAGGACATGGAACTGTTGGAGCAAGGACAGAGGAGGGCCAGGAAGGTGATAACTGGACTGGAGTACCTCCCCTATGTTAACAGGCTGAGGAAGTCAGGGCTGTTCAGCCTGGAGAAGAGAAGGTTGAGTGGAGACCTCATGGCAACCTTCCAGTATCTGAAGGGGCCTACAGGGAAGCTGGAGAGGGACTCTCATCAGGAATTGTAGTGATGGGACAAGGAGTGATGGGCACAAACAGAAAGAGGGGAAATTTAGGCTACATAAGACACTGGAACAGGTTGCCCAGCGAAGTTGTGGACAACCCAACCCTGGCAGTGTTTAAGGCCAGGTGCCCTCTCCTGATCCATGGCACACACTAGACCTGTCAGGACAGTGGCCCCAGGAGTCATACATACTTCTGTCCAGCCACAAGCAAGCAGTGAGCACCCTGTCTCCCCTCCCTGTCCCCACAGGAAGACCAAGGGTGCAATACTGCTAAAAGAAGATTAGAGAGCTTTTAAATTGCATCTAACACCATTTCTTTAATCCCTAGATAGAGCTTTGCAGTGTAAATATCATGCTGTGAAGACTTAAAAAAATAAAAGTCTTGAACGGCCTTTTTTTATTTTTTCCAAAATATGTAAATTCTACACAAGAGGAGGTGTCCCCTACATAGCAAACCAAGTCAATGGCTTTCTATTTCAGCACAAGAGTTGACAATAAAGTAAGTATCTGCCTATTATACAGTCCAGCTGGAGGCTACTGGCAAGTAAGAAGTTAAACAAACTCAGAAAGCAATAATGTCAGTTATTAAAAAACCCCAGACATTCAGATTGTGTATTGATTTCTATATAGAAATAATTCCAAATAAAAGGAAATAAAAGCCTGGTTTTGTGTGTGGTAGAGCTGAAAGATTCTTGGAAGGATTTTTTTGTAGGAAACATAGAGAAGTAAGCTAGATGCATGGCTGATGTAATTATGATCTTATGCAGAATTCATATGCAAAACTTCCCTCCCAGGTTCTTAGAGGAAGAATATTAACCTGGCAGAAGATAAATCTGGCAGCTGGTCAGTCACTAATAGGGAGATGTATGAGCAGAGAAAAGTATGGGTGGAGAAAGACAAGATGGGAGAAGTCAGGGATAGGGGGGGATTGTGTAGTTTATGATTGTTAAACAAACTGGATTCCAGAATGAGGGGATGACTGTGTGGATGGGACTGATTTATTGATTATGGGGGCAAACACCAGAGAAGGGAAAAAATGGGATATCTTCATAAATTCATCTCAAAACCATTTCTGGAATTATTATATGTTTCGGTTTAATTGCTGTCTTCTCAGTTTTCCAATTTGTTCTCCTTCCTTAACTTTAAAATAGACAATGAGAATCAATGTTCTCAAAGTTGTGACCAAGATTTTGCCTACGAGTGGGTCTGGTATGTACCTAAACACATTTACTGAATTAATCCTGATGAAAAGATTATATTACAGGGGTATGGGGAGGGAGAAAGGGAGGAACATCCATTCATACGTGGAAATTGTGGTGATGGGGAAGCACCTCTTTCCAAAGACAACCTTCAAAGTTAGCACACACATTCAAATTACAGTCCTTAACACATATGTTCATAAACAAACCAGGCACCCCTGAGATGTCCAGCCCCCTCAGTCCACAGACAAACAAACAAAATGTGCAGAATTTCATGCACAGGTTGCACAAAATGACACGTTCCCCTTCACTTGAAGAGCTTCTCTGTTTGTATGAGGCAGCTGCCCTGGGCACGAGGGCTGGGCATGGCCTTGCAGCACTATGAAACCAATGCTGGAGGAAGCCTGTGCCTCCCTCTGTGGCTGGTTTCACAGAGCCAGTCTGGTAGAAAATAATGTGCTAGAGGTAATCACCACAATTATTACTGTAGTAGAAACAGTAACCGTGATGTGGTTTATTTCCATTCCATTGAAATGTCAAGAATCAGAATTACATGGCTCTGAGGAATAAACAGTATCTGTGGCTACCATAGCCTTTACAAAGGGGCTTCCTTTGTTCCTTTTATTTTAACAAAACTGCTCTGAAAGCAGTGCTCCTCTGGCACTCCAGTTATGTGTGTGTGTACGTGTGCTAATGTGCATGGAACAAAAGGGTGGAGAGGAGCTCTGGGCTGTAGTTACTACTTGGAGTATGTCTGCTTTGTACTTAGGAACCTTCTACAGCTTCCAAGAACAGCTCGATAAATCACGCCTCTTCCACTGAAACTGCATGCACACACCACGGTACATTTTCAGCAGGGATCCAGATGTAAGCAATTAGGCCACGCTGTGCTATTCTGCTGCCTCCCATATATGAGACATGTCTAAATAAGAATAATCCAGCTCCTTCCTAAAAACATGCACAGTTCTTCCCAGACAGGCAGTGGTTAGCCCACGCTGGCAGATCCAATGAGCACTTTCCAACGTCAGGGTCCAAATAGACGTCTAGACGATGCTCGGACTGCACGTTGGGACAGGGTCCTATCGTTCACCAGATCTCACTTCCCTCTTTGCTTCGCTGATACGAAAAGCTCTGGTTCTGAGGTGCAGGGAGGTTCAATCAGGTGACCCACTGTGGTCCCTTCCAACCTGACCCATTCTGTGATTCTGTGAAGCATAACGTACCCTAGGGGTCAGGGACAGCAGGGCCCTCCAAGAATTGTGTTCAAGAATGCTCTCAGTCCCTTGTGGACATGAGGTTTACCAGGCACCTCAGAGGATGCTGTCATTTCCACTTGTTGTCTATTCTGTGATGAAATTCAATCAAAAAAAGAACAGCTAGGGAAAACTGGTATGCTGGAGAGAAAGGTTTAGGTCTTCAGTAATGTCTAAACAAATGGCACCAAGCCACTTGGGTTGAGTTTTTTTCCTTAAGGGATTTCAGACTGTTCTGAATGCAATAAACAACTGCCACTGGGGAAGGCAGACATATTTTCTTTTCTCTTGAGGTATTGTCGATGTTATTCTATGTTCTGTGATGGAAAAGAAGTGTTTCTTGAAGGAACTGGAAGGTTCCCATCAGTAAGATGCAGAAAGAAAAACTCCAAGCTATTTGATTGCTCTTTGAAAAGATGCCAGAGGTGGATAGGCACTACAGAGACATTACAGGCAGGCTTTATGACATTAAAAATAACATTCCAGCCCTCTTTCAACTGTAACACTGGATTAGCTACTAGCTGGTTACCATGATAGCTCAAATGTTGTTCTAGTATTGAAATACTTGACAAGTCCATTGGACTGGGCTGCACTGACCCCAAGAGATGACTATGGTTAAGACATTCAAGTCATCCTACATTTCTGCCCCTAGAGTTATTTCTGCAGTGTGTAGACACAGACTGAACTATGAAAGGTATAAAGATGTCTATGATAAAGGAGGCTTTTTACAAGGAAGTTTGACACTCTCCAATTCTCTTCTATCTGTGAAAAAATCCCTGAGAAACCACTGTGAAGAAAGGAGCATCCACTTACTGGGTGGTGCAGCCCATGACTACTCAGTATTCGTGGGGTAGGGGAGAACAGCAACCATTTAAATGGATATAATGACTTCAATATTCTGGAAAAACTATATTTAAGCACAAAAAATTTCATACACGCAAAGAGTATATATATATAAAAAAAGTTGATCTCTTTACTTCCCATTGTGTTTACATCACTTCTGTAAAGAATCTGACACACACTAACGTCCTAAATATTTCTGGAGTTCAGACATCTTATACCATAACCATACCTTTTTGCTAGATTGTGAAATGCATGAAAGCATTTTGTTGTCTGGCCTTTGAAGGCTGAGGGGCCCACAAACAGCTACAGGAGAGAGGTTTGGCTCTGCCTGCTGGCTGATGTGCCACCTGTCAGAAAGCCCTTTCCTTTTTGTGCAGATTCCTAGCTGACCCAGGCGAGCAGCAATGTCAAGTGCTGCAGGGAGAACTCTCTGCATTTCAGTTCCCCCACAGGAATGTCTGGGGCTGTTCCTCAGGAAACATCCTCCTCTAACCCTGCAGGCAGCCAAGGAAGCAGGGAACATGCTCCTGATGGCCAGCACACCCTTAAGAAATGTTCATCTGCAGGTCTGGCTGTATTTGTTTGCTACTTGTCTGTGACCAAAACAAGGTTTTCTCAGTAATGGTGGATTTCATTTATAAGACCCTTTCCTTCTCTAGACTCCTCTCAGTCTGTCTCAGCACGCCACCCCACCAGGCTACTCAGCAACCCCAGAAATATTTGATCTTCTTATGCTCTTTCTTGTCTTTTTTTGTCTTATGCCTTTATCTGTTATCAAGGGAGGCATAAGAAAATAACATCTCCTCAATTTCAATTTCTTGAATTTCTCTTTCTTGAGTCTGTTATCCAGGGAGGCATAAGCAAATAGCTTCTGATTTATTTCCCTTTCTTGAGGAAGTGCAAGTTACTGATGCTGGGCTTAGAGGGCAAGAAATGCAGGCAGCCTCTCACTTTAGCTACCACGAGCAGTGTTTGCATGTCTGTAGGCAGCAGTAAGAGATGACTTTTCAAACCTCCTCATACTAAGATCGTCGCCAAAAGCAGTATGAGGATATATTTTCCCTGACCATTTCAGTGGACTTTGAATCAGAGAGATGGACCACATGTCCATGGACATGGAGCACCTACAGCATAACACACCAATGCTATCCCCATCTGTTCTAATCTTCGGACTTTCCCAACATTCATCAGGTGACCAGTAAAGAGATCTTGTCTTCCTGAGATCCACACAGCACAACTTGCCAAAAGTTTTCTTTCTCGGCAACTACTTCCAGGGCTGGTTATTTTGTCATTGGGTTTCTAATTTCACTTAACTTCCCAGCAACCCAGAGTTTTACCTCACAGTGATCTGAGACAGGTTCACTAGTTTTTCATCACAATCACTCACTTTCATACAACCAGTCCTTCCCCCTAACCAGCCAGCCATTTGGAGATTTGATAGGACTATTTGAACCCAAACTTTAGGAGCAAGCTCTGCCAAAAATTTTCCTTTAGATAAACATGACCGCCCCTCAGATTCTGCTAACAGCTGTTACAAGAGAAAAGAGTTCCTCATGCAGCGTGAGAGGACAAGCTTGTATTTTGACTCCTGTGGCAGATGATGGAAATAGGGGTTTGATACGTGTGGAGGATTTTCTGGGTGGTTTTTTTTTTTTAGTTCAGCTACAAACTAATGATTAAAGTGGTAGTTTACAAGCTCTCCAAAGCTGAATGCATGGAACATTTCTCAAAAAGAGTGTATAAAAAAGCATCATAGTTATCTCATGAAGTTATAATGTGGGCAGTAATTATCAACTTTCCTCTGTCATTCCATGCACAATTCTTTCCAGTCTCTGCTACATGGTATATTAACAACCCGTTTCTATCCAAAGCAGTGGTAAGGCATGCTTCAAAAGAGTGCATTTTTTAAGGCTTTGTGTGACCTTTTCATTCTGTTGGCCTTTCCAGAAAAGGATGATGAATACAGTCTAGCTTGTTTGAAAGTTGCAAGTGGTCAACAATGTCTCTGTGGCATGTGGTGACTACAAAGCCTACTATAAAATACATGGAAGAATGTTTATATGAGAAGTTACAGTGCTGGTAAAACTGGACAGCTGTACCTCTGAAGTAGCCATCTGCAAAGCCACAGCAGGGAAAAAAACCACACATTGAATCCAATTAAAAGCTTTCTGAAACTGCCTTGAGGCCCTAACTGCAAGAGTAGGTGTATACCAATACTTTTAATTTTTGACCTGACTCCTGGAGTGCCAACCTGGACATCAAGCAGCTGAAAAGAATGCTGGGGATGTGGCAAAGGGGAGGACCACCACAGCTTCCTGCCCAGTGACCCTCAGGACCAGCATGTGGTGAATTCTCTCCAGTGCTAATGGACAGCAGCCCCTGAGCTAGGGACAGGCTGCTCCTGGTCACCAGCCCCCCACATGACCATTGAAATAGGTGTTACAACAGGCTGGGAAACACTGGCACTCCTTGAGACACCATAGCTGTGCAGCCCCGGGTTTTAAACAAGCATTTTCTCCTCTTTTGATCAACGTCCATGTTCTCCCTTCTCCCTCTACATCTCCTTCCAAGATCTGTTTTGGTTTAACCCTGAAATGCAAGGGGAGTAATCTAGGTTAAAGAAAACCCAAAACAATGCAAAACACAACAAAGGACCCCCTCCCTATTCCATCTTCAGGCATTTCTGCAGCTGCAAACCAGAGTGCGTTTTTTTCCGTTCAAAGCCACAAACCAGCCGGAATTTGCTAAAATGCTGGGCTGGTGCACATGAAACCTTCAGCATGCCTGTGAACTGCCCTGCAGCTCAAGAAATTCAGAACTGGTCTGTCTACTTTCCCCCAGGAGCCCCCCAGATTTTCTGCCAGTGCCGCCAGTGCCGTTGTGAGCCCCAACATCGCCCCTTCGTGGCTGGAGCTGTCCTTCATGTGGCTGGGCCAGGGGCCCCTCCAGCTGCTGTCTTGCACACTGAAACTGAAAAGCACTGGCATGTTTACAGAAAGGGGTGGGCTCGCCCTGTCATCCCACCCTCTCCCCTTAAATTCCAGTCTGAGCAGGTCAGACTAAACAGGCTGTGTGTCCTCCAAAACAGACTTTGCCTACACCACCCTGCCTCCAAGCCTTAGTCCTGAGTGGCCAGGAACTGCAGCTGATCACACAACTCTTTTATGATATTTTATCAGCTTTCATTTTGATCTCTGAAAATCAAGGTTCTCCTTATGTATGAGACCACTTTCTCTTCCAGGCAACATGGTATAGCAGCCTCAGTGCATCTGTGTGTGGGGCAAGATCAGTGGTGGAGCAGGGCAAAAGCACCTGCAGCACACCTTTGCACCTCCTTACATTTCTGGCAGGGCCATGCTATGCATTAGACCACTTACAGAGTTGCTTTATTCTGCTTTTTGCAGCAGGCAAGAATAGTCAGCACACAGACTGTCACCCAATCCCTACCTGAAGACTGATAGCAGACTGATTTTCCCCACACATCCCTCCCTAGGATCCCATTTTCCCTTCATCGATCCCAGTGTGAATAATCAAGGAACACCACCAGCCACTGCCAGGGTGGTAAAAACACGGAGCATTCAATGACTTGTTCAGGACTCAATTTCTCCATGAAATGGAGAAAACTTTCTTCCTCCTCCCCTCACCCCCCACATCCTCCATTCTCCCAAGAAGCTCATGGCTCCTTTATCGGAATCAGTCAGTGCAAACTGCTGGATGACACAAACCAGACGGGCAGCATCCGCTGCAGACTGGGACAAAAGATGGAAGCAAAAGATAATAATGGAGCACAGCTGGCTGATAAGCATGTTTAAATTTTGCAGAGATTAGCTGTGAGAACAGGAAGGTATTCTTTCTCTCCCTTCTGTTTGTTTAGCTTTCTTTAATTGTTTATTTTTAGGATGAAAAACATGCCTGTGCAGACTTATCAAGCAAGTTAAAGCAAGGCAGAGGGAGAAATTTGTCTCATTAGAAACATGAAAGCCCCATCACAGCCAAAAGTAAACAGGACTGTCCATTTTGCAGAGCCACGTAAGCTGGCGAGGAGCGGCGCGGCTCCTGGCTGTCCTCCGCAGAGCCGGCTGCGAGCGGGGCCGGCGCGGAGCGGAGCGCTCAGCCCCTGGGTCCGCCTGGCTCCCCTGGCTCCGCGACAGGGCGCGGGAGGGAGCAGGGCTACACAGGCGCCTCCTCACTCGCTCAGGGGCTGAGCTGGCGGGTTTCACAGCTCCTCTCACACGGCAAAACCCTTCCCTTATTTATCTGGGCTGTCAGAGAGCGCGCTCTAAGTACAGGCTATTCAGCTGCAAGCCTCTCCTAAAGTCCGTGAGTGAGTGTCTGTGCCTGGCTTCCACAGTTGTAAAAACAAGCTCTGGAAAAGAAGGCTTTTTGTAAGGGGAATAAGAAAACAAAACACATTTAAAGGAAGAGTTGCAGTTTAAGTGACTGACACTGCTGTCACAGGATGAAATGGAAGTTTTCCTCATGTATTTCACACACAGGAGACACAGGTTAAAAGATTTCGTTTCTTTTGTTTCACCAGCAGCTAAACTGTCATCATAAAATAGGGTGTTTCATTGCCCCTCTTCCCCTGCCTACCCTAAATCTGAACCTGCCTCTGCTCAGTTTCCGCACGCGCAAACCTGCAGCCCATTCTGTGGATCCCCACTGGTGTGAAAACTGTAGGATCACATCAGTGGTATTATGACATCTCACTTCTCCCTCCTTTCTGACTGACAGCACACACAGGAGGTCCTGCATAACACACTTGTACAAAGATTAGGCCAGAAACTCTATCCGAGCTTCCTGTTCGCACCTGGTAATGCTACCAATGAAGAAAGAGGCCACAGGGTCAGCTGTACTCAAAGTATTTCATGCCACCCTGGAGAAGCAAAGCTGTGGTGGAGTTGGGTTTCCTACAGCTGAGGATCCCGGGGTGCTGCCAAGCAGCCAGAGGTGTGGCATTGTATGTCATCACCCTTTGCTGGAACAGCTGGAGCTTGGGCAATCCCAAGAGGCTGAGACAAAACCAGACCAGGAGGGTAGTTCTGTGATGCTCCCCTCTTACCTTACCTTTAAAGTAGTATCAGCATGAAATGGAGAACAAAACAGCGCCATTGAGGTCAGGTATGCTCTGTCAACAGTCATCTTTACTGGGGAGGCTAGAAAAGTTTTTCTCTGTTTTTCAGAATATATTAAGAGGCCATTACACTAATATGTGGACAAAGAAAGTACAACTGATAGAAACAATGTGATTCTTGTGTTCTTAGTGCTGTGGCTTGCTCACATGAGCCATCCTTTTGGACAGCTACACAGGCTTGTTTGCAAGACTTGACAGTGCAGATGTACGGAAACCAGCTGTACTCATAAAGCTTGTTAGTTGTGTTGAGGCCGGACGATCCCCACGACTCAGCTGAACACAGACCTGCTGCTTCCCCTGTTGTTCCCCTTATTGTTATCACTGCAAGGATTTTTGTTTCACAAACATTCATTAAAAAAAGACCTTTCTTTCTCTGATTAAAAAAACCCACTAAACCCTCCAGAAGTTGATTAATATCTCAGAAAAGCCTGTAGTTTGCTCCACAAGTCCCTTCAACACAATAATACGAATTTATGTCAATCCCAGAGGCACTGCAGCCTTCAGAGGGCTGTGCTGCTCAGGGTTCCCCAGCCACGTCTCTGGGTGGGAATGTGTGGGGTGGCTGGGTGGAGATCCATGGGGTGTCCAAGTGGTGATGCATGGGGGGGCCAGTGGCAGTCTGGCTAATGCCAGCACTGCCCCAGCAGTGCACAACTGCCTGGACA
>NW_008236636.1:327833-355755 GCF_000691975.1 Corvus brachyrhynchos | reverse complement strand
TCTCTGCCTTTGTTTCTGTCTGCAGAAAAAAAATTGATTATTTATTTCAATAGGTAAAGCAACTGAAGCCTCCTAGGTAATTATAATCAGCAGTAAAACACAGTGTTTGCCCTGAGAAGCTTCCTATCTAATTACACGTATTACTTCAAAATTATTACAAAACATTTTTTTCTGTCTGGGTTGATAAATGACAAATATTTTAATAATCACCTGAAGTACATATCAAAGATTTAAAATGTCAGAAGGAATTTCAGGTGCTTTGTAAACACCTATTTTCTGTAAAATGACAGCTCATGTAAGACAGCTCATGTAAGACAGCTCATGTAAGACAGAAATACAAATGCACTGTATACATAATTTGAAGGCCTGCATATTCCCAGTGTGTTTTTACATTTCTACATTTAAAAAGATAAAACAGAATGAATCAAATTCTACTTGGTGGTACTTGAGTGCTTTGCTGCAGCAGCTGTCTCAGAACACAGAATATATCAATTCACCAGCACGGACTGACCTTTCTCTTTTCTGGTAGTGGGGATGGGATGAAAGGAGCATATTTGAGGTGCCAAAGGTGAAGGATAGGCATTGATGCATGAAAAAAAAGCTTAGCTTAAATCAAGAAAAGCACCAACATGGCTGCTGTGAGACCTGGTTTATTGCCTTTATACAACATGTGCTTTCACATAGGAGAAACAGCAACAGGAGCACTGATCTGCACCCCAGCATTTGGGAAACATATAACTGGACTGGCCAGATAATGAGGTACAATGCCTAATAATTGTATTTTTTTTCACTGTTTTTAAATAGGTCACCTCTTTCCTCTCTGACTCTGAATCAAATTTTCCTCTGGGCTGACTGCCAAGCATGTGACTCCTCGACGCTGTAGAAAAGAAAGCAGCAGCAGACCCTTGGGGTATAGAGATATTACAGCAGCCACGCAGCACATTTCTGCTTTCAGAAAAGCTTTAGCATTGGGTGAGGCAACAGCTACTAAGCAAGGACATATGAATTTATTTTTCATGTTGTCAGAAGAAAATGTGGAACTGATAAGAAACACCTGTGGAAATGGAAAGCCATCTCAGAACCCAGGGTTTGTTTAGATGATAAAGAAATAAAATCTGAAGGCATGTATTGCAAGGGAAGATAATCTTTAATAGAATGTCAGTTTTGAACAAAAAAAAAAAAAAAGAAAGAAGTGGTATGTCTCAGGTAATTGACTTTCTGTGCAAAGAAAGGTCCTTGAGGATCATAAGGCAACATTGGTGCAACGTGTAAAACTGTATGAGCTGCATGGATGTTGTTCATTCATTTTTCCTCATGGGAACATGATGCCATTTACATTTTATTTGCATCTTGTAAATATTTTCCTAGAACCCCAGCAGGACACTGGAAAGCATAAAAGCAGACATTACCAGCTGAACATATGTAACCAGAGTTTTCTCCTTGCTTGCAGCTCAGCCTGTTCCATGTGCTCTGATTTAAAACCCTGTAATACACTTACCACATAGGAATTCTGTTTAGCTACATTTAACATTTTTGAGGGAAGGTTTGTCAGATCATTTGTTTTACTTAATGCATATGTATTTTCATGCCTTTGTCCTGCTCGATGCGAAATAAGCATTTTTTAAAGGAAGTCCTTCTTGATATTTCTTGTCATAGTCTGGAAAAGATGCAGTATTTAAATACTGAGAAATGTGCAGTACAGTGTGGATTTAATGGAAACATTGCCACGATTCTACGCTTATGTTGTGGCATTAAATCAGTCAGAAGACAGAGGCAAACTGCCAGTGTGTGCAATGCCCAGAGGAGGAGGGAGTTCCAGTAATAATTTTAGAGGCTGTAAAGTGACTCTAAAATGGAAATCTCAGCAGCAGCTCTAGGAGGGCTCAGCTGCACAAGATGCACAAGCGCATGCCCAGTTTTAAACACACAAGTAGCTCCAAAATCAATGAGACCACCCACAGGTTTACAATCCTTTGAAGAATTGAGCCCTTAATTGCTCAGTAACTGCTGCAAAAAGACGTCAAGTTTCCTTTGTTTTACTTATTATTAAACAGAGCTTTGCCAACATAAAACACTGGAGGAGCCCAACCCAAACCAAATGGATAAAGTGAGGAGCCAAAGCAGCCTTGCACAAGGGCTGCTTTTTGCTAAAATTCTCCTGTTTCAGCTCAGGATGAGTTGCTCCTCCTGTTGTGGTCCACACTCAGCAACACTTTAGGCCGGACCACCAAACTACAGTTGCTTCCGCTTTTGGATGATGAGCAGTTGACAAGTTCAGAAGGTTTGGCGATTATTTACTTTGTACACAAAGTCGTGCTCAACAACCCTCTGTTAGAAAGGAATATTATTTCTGTAACAAATCTTTTTAAGATCTACTTGGGATGCCAAGCTTCTTTGCCTGCCAGGGCATTTCTACAGCTTCACAAACTCTGTTACATGTGAGGCACATGAACTTTAATGAGCTGATCCTTTTGCAGTGCACAAGGCAGGGAAGTGTTAATATCTCTGCTCTACAGAGACATCTGATCTGCAAGGGGTCAGAAACCTCAGCTGCAGAAAATCCGGAAAGCTAAGCTAACTTTATTGGAGCTGTGCTGATTTATACCAGCTGAACATATGGCCTCAGAAGATTAAGTAGTCTGTGTGAGAAATCTGTGGCACATCTGGGACACTCCAGGGCCTGAGTCACAAGATCATCCTTCCTGCCCATAGCAATTGCAAACATGCTTCTAATACGCAGGAGCCTCTGCAACCTTTTTTGTTAACCTCCTGGTAAAGCAATAATGAAATTGTTTGAATGACTGAGCTCAGGGAAATTTGGGATTAGCTTATGCTGTTAGCAAAACGACTTTGTGCATTACACTATTTTAGACAGGTAAGCCCAGACTACATAAAATATTGCATTATTGTACATGCAGTCATATTCTGAGCAGAGACATAGCAGAAGGAATTTGCAGTCCAACATGGAGGAACAGTCTGTCAAAATCTTACACAATGGGATCTGGGTTTCCTTTTTGCCTCCGTCCTGTGCCATGCTGGACATGAGTAGCTGAGGACCAATGCGTCCCTGCAGAGATGTTTCCCTGTGTATGCTTTTTTCACCATCAAGGAGTTTATGTCAGGGTAATGGCATACACACATTGCCCTCACTAGCTTTTGCCCAGGCAATACAAAAGTTCTGGAAATACAAAAGATCTAAATAAAGTCACATATATGCTTTCATAGGCTACTAAAGCATGATCATTTTGTAACTGGGACAGCTATTAGCCACAGCAATATTTGGTTAACTACTGCTCCAGGACAGAAAAAAAAAACAAAAACAAGGGAAAAAAATCAAGGCCTGAACCAAAAAAATTTTAAATCTTATCCAAAGAGATTACAAAAAAAAAATAAAAATAAAAAAAAATTGGAGCAAAGCCTGAACAGTTTGTGGGGAAAAGAAAGGTGAACCTGTTCACCTGCAGGCTCTGATTGGTGTTTGGGCTACTGTGATACTCCAGGCTTGGCTTCAAAATGATACAACGTAAACTGTTTACAACATTCACGTTACAGTGATAATTTCAGAAAAAGGTACTTGTGAGAAAGGTATTTGCACTCCCTGGCCAAAAGAAACAGAACAATTCAATGAAAACTCATTTAGAACTTGATTTATTACTGCAATAATTAGCAAAAGGTTTCATATTGAGGGGATCAGTTTTGCAAATTACATGAAACAGACATTGAAGAATAAAAGAATAAGCGACATTGCACAGCATTTCTAATTACCAAGGGGAAAAGTAGGATTGACCTGTATTTAAACAAAGACCAAAAAAAAAAAAAAAAAAAAAAAAAAAGAGAGAGAAAAAGAAAGAAAGAACAAATATAGACCCTAGTCTAGAAAATTAATGAAAAATGTAATCCAATTACTCCACAAGTTAAGAAACACAAAACCACTCCACCAGTTTTCAGAAAAATATGACACACAGCAAGACATTTAGAGGATTAATAACATATTCTGTGAGCTATATTTATCCTATCCTTACAAGTACTTATTTTAGAAGGGTTTATTTTTCAACACACTTTGTTAAGCTACCTGATGAAAAGGGGTAAACATTAAGTCACCCTCAGTAAGGAGGGAAAAAAATGGAGAAAAGTTTGCTTAGCATCCATTTTCCGCCTGTTATTCAACAACGAAGCAACATCTGTAAGCAGTTTCTTGAGCGCTCTGTGTAACCCAGCACCACCACCTGCTGTTTGGGAAGGAAGACTTGATTCCCCTTGCCTCACACATTAAATCTCCAGTACCATGCAGGCAAAGAGAAAGCACTCATTTCAAACATTCAAAGATGAGGAGGACAAAGAAACAACACAACAAAAGAAAGCAAACTCCCACCACCCACTGCAGTGTGTGGGAGAGGCAGCTCAGCCCATTTAAACCACAAGGCCATCCTTCCTCAGAAATGGGGTGAAGAAGCTTAGCTGGTCACAACAGCCATAACATCAGGCTCTTCTGCTCTCTTGGCAAGGGCTTCCCACAAAATCTTTATAGACTTTGGCACTGTGTATGACTTGCCTCCCATGTGCTGCCTGTCTTCCCCCAGATCCTGAAGCTGATTGGAAAAAGAGGTTCTGTTGGCTGCATTTTGGCTCTTCTGCTTATGGGGGGCTGCTGAAATTTCCGTGCACGATGCTTTCTCAGCAAAGGTCAGTTGAATACAGGCCTCCCAGGTTTATACATGAGGAACACAGTAAGGTCCAAAGCTTTTCCTTCAACCAACCTCGTGAGAAAGTCCCTCATTCCTTCCAATGGGTGTGATGGAAAAGCAAGCCTGTGTCATTTCCTTTTAATTAGTAAAGGACCTAAAAGAAAGAAAAATGTAGCTAAGGATGCCCTAAGAAAGCTAAAAGAAGATATTCAATACCAATCTGCTGTATCTGAAAATGCAGCTAAAAGCTGTGTCAGCTGCACCTGAGAATTTGACCCAACTCCGCACTGCAGGAATAACTGAATTACAACCGATGGGAACAACTGTGGGGGAGTCACGTTCCATTCTCACTGCTAAATGACAGCCCAAAACTGCCTGTTTTATTTTTTTTTTCCACCAGCTTTCCTTTTAGTCAGGTAAATCTCCATCTTTGCCTATCTGCATATCTAATTCTTCCCAGGACCAGTGCTCTGTCCTATATCTTGTGCAGACATGCATGGAGTGTGTTTAAAAGGGCATGTCACTGATTAATGGCAAACAGTGCAATTCCTAACAGATAGTGAAATATCCCCCAGCTGCTAATCAGTGCTGTCAGTGAACTGCGATGTTAAGCACGTGCATTTCTGCGGTACAAGGCTCATGAAGCTCCAGGGTCTGGCTGTGGTGTCCAAAATTCTCATTTATGCCAAAGAGGGAAGGATCTGGGGGGATGAGGGATGTGTCTGTATTAGTTTTTGTTGGGTTTTTGTTGCTGTTGCTTTGCCCCTAAATGAGAATTTTTTCATGCTTTAAGGCCGCTCTTTCTGCATTGTCTGTTTCCATTCATCTCCTAAGTTGAGGTGATGAGGTTTTAGTTTATTTGCATGCCCAGTGCACACCTGGGAGTTGTAGAACTAAGTTTATTATCAGGTTGATGCAGGTTACATTTTTACCCTCTCCTGGTTTGGAATCCCAGAGGAGTTGCGTGAAGCACAGTGCAGGCTGATTACCTCAAAACATCCAGACCTTGGAGGTTTCAGTTTGCAATTTCTGCCACCCCTTATTTCCCTGCTCATTTAAACCATTAAAAGAACTCATGGCAATTTTAAAACTAGAGGGGTTTTTGTGTTAGTATCATTTTTATTTTGTTTGTTTGTCTGTTTGTTTGATTGATTGATTGATTGATTGAATAGGGGTTTTTTTAATACAAAATGGAAGAAATATATCCTCTGTATCAACAGAGATGAAGGTACTTGAGCTTGGAGCTGGACCAAATGGGTGGTGCTAGAGCTGGAGGAGCAGGCACACATGACACTGCCTGCCCCACCACTGCAGAGGTCAGCCAGAAACCTAGACAAGGCAGAGAAGCAAATATCAGACACATGGGTTGGAGTCCCATTTTCAGCCTTTTTTCTGTGCCTGTCCCTGCATCAGGGATACACTGTGAATGTAGTCTGCCACAGCAGCCATTGGAGTTAGGCGGGGAAGGCTTTATATCCACCTGATAGCTGAGATATGGATCGAAAAAGGACTGCTTCCCTCAAACACTGATTCACAAACACCTGAGCCGATGTTCACCTTCACTGACTCCAGGGACAGAAAGTGATCAGTTTTTAAGTACTAACCTGTTTCTTTTGGCTGAAAAAGAGCTGAAGGGAATTGCTTTTAAATGTAGCTGCCCCCATGTGTGCTTCTGTTCAAGTGCCCTGAGGTTGTAGGCTACATCACTACTGGCATCTCAAATGACTACAGGATCAGAGAGAACGCATAGATGTTGAAACTGTCATGTGTGTAAAAGGAATATGAAACTAATACCTAAAACTATATCTGAATTTTAGTAAGAGTTAAATGAATGCAGCAGCAGTCTAAAATATTTCCTATAATTATCCTTATCCTAGCAGTGGATTTTTGTAGTGGAAAAGCTGCAACATAACTCAGAAAATATAGACCGCTGAAAAACTCTTATGGACCCCTGAAATGGCATAGTACAGCACTAAACTTATCAGTGACTTTTAATCTGGGTATGCTGGGAATTCTCCTTTTGACATGCTTAAGATTTCTTAAAAAACAGGTAATCTTTAAACTGCAAATATGCAAACTGTCAATTGCATAACATGGACCATAAACACAGCAGAGTTCTTACTTCACTGAGCAATTAAAAGATCAAGGTGTTTTCATTTTAGTTACCTAAAGAAAACTGAGTATAAAGATTTTTTAAAACACTATTCCTAAATATTCTAAAAGAAATCTGGTGTTCTCCTACTCTTTTGCCTGCAATTAACTACATTTATTTAAACTGTTTATTACTGAATCAGCCGAGGTCAAAAGCTAAGACCTATCCATCCTTTCTACCTAAAGGAAATTCCATTCTGATGTCTCTATGTTCTCTTCATCCCCTTTTCAATATATTTTTAATAATAATGGACTTTCTGAGAGCCTTGCGGGCATCTAACTGCACATAACCCAACACTACCCAGGTTTATTTGGTTATTCACTAACCATGCAAGAGGAAGATGGCTCTCAACATTATGACTGCCAGAAAAAAGTCTGATGGCATAGACTGAAAATAAGTATTTAAGAGAAAAAAAGATAACAACGTGATCAGAATTGGTGATTAATTTCTGATGACTTGTTGTGACTTAAATCTAAGGGAAACAGTCCTTACAGGCCCTTAAATCTTCCATACTATATAGAGTATACTTTTATTTCAGAGATCAATCTAAGTGAGATTTTCTAGTTTCAGAAATGCCTCTTGCCTCATTAAATCCTTCTCCTTTTGTCAACCCTGAGGTGTTTCAGACATGAGTGCAAATTCTGAGGTACTCCAGTGAGCAAATACTCTCCAAGTTCAAGTTTTCCAGTTTAATCATGTTACCAAAAACTGCTTTCTTAATGCCTTTCTCAGTAATTTGATTGTGACTGAGATCAAGCTTTTCTAGCTCTGACAGCTCACTGAAGACATCAGTAGGAATTACTAATATTTTACTGGATGCTAAATATAATTCCTTAAGGGTAAGGGGGAGAACAGAGGGAATGAATGCTCCTCAGTTGACTGAAGTTCACCATGTGCAAAGATGCTACGGAGTCAAACTCCAGTCTGGGGAAGCGTTGGTGGGTTACCCTGCTGCTAGGGAGGCTCAGCACTGCCAGACCCCTGTGCTGAGTCAAAGCCCGATCCATGATGGTTCAGGTGTCCCAGCTCCACAATGGCACATCTGCTGGGATGCTCCTAAGATTATTGTCAACCTCATCAAGACACGCGAGCCTTTGCAAGCCTTCATAGGCTCCTTTTATAGCTCCACCCCTGAGTTGCTTGTTCT
The DNA here is from genome assembly GCF_000691975.1 of Corvus brachyrhynchos. Lineage (NCBI taxonomy): Eukaryota > Metazoa > Chordata > Aves > Passeriformes > Corvidae > Corvus > Corvus brachyrhynchos. The sequence continues at coordinate 347,771 of NW_008236636.1, read as the reverse complement.
TCTGAACTGAGAAACCTGGTTACAAATATACCTTCAGAAGACCCAGCTGAATGAAATTTATCCTGTTATTCATAAGTTGTAAACATCTAACACTAAAGGGAATTCCTTCAGGGTCATCTGATAGCCTTTTGCCTAAGAACTAAACCATTCTGAAAATGAGAACAGTGCAACTATCGCTGTTTTCAGCCAAAGAAGAGTTTAAAAGCACTTTGAGTATAAATTCCTTTCTAAATCCTGTATGAGTTATATTGCTGTAATAATGGCTGTAATAGATGTATTGTCATTTACTCCTCTGTATCTGTATTTGAATATAAAATTTTAGTGTTTACAGTTAGAGCACTAGTCCTCTGTCCTCAATATATTTCATAAACTAAGTTCTCTAGGGTTGCATAATTTGTTTTCTCTTGAGCTCCTTCTCTTGTTTGAGTGTCTATGATGTGTGCTCTGACACCAGTATCCCTCTCTAATGCTTTTTTTGAGCATCTGTTTCCTACATTTTCACAAATTTTTTTCAAGGAAGGGTAAAATAATAACTCATGCTCTGATGTATGCTGATGCACAATTTGCTCATTTGGTAATCCCATGCATGTGATGAATAACCACAAAGGGACTTTATATTAATGTGCCTCTAATTATTTATATCCTACGACTGAGTCATTATTCGCCTATGACTTTCCAGCATCCATCATCATGTATGGCTACATACCTTACAGCAATCATTTATAAACAGCTTACCCTCCAAATGTAACTAGACAACTTCAGCTGGAGGGCTCAGCTGCTAGAGCAGGCACACTGGAGCACAAGAGTCATCCTCAAAACAGCCTGTTGATCTGATCATCTCATCTTCCACATCCTTATAGCATTACTGCTTTTTAAAAACATATTATTTCTCTGCCTTTCACACCTGTTGCTAGCTTTCTGCTTGTTTCTGAGCTCCTCATATTTGCTTTTTGCTGTTTTAAGAGTTTTAATAGACCATTCAGCTTTTCTTTTGCATTTTTTGTTAACTCTTCTTTTTTCTTCCCTATACCAGAAGGAATATTAGTGATTCTTCTCCTGACACTTTCTGGACTAACAGTGTAGCACTGTGGCCTGAGAGAACATGCACCCTTGTTTGATTTGTGACTGATACTCCTGGCCAGCTGGAAGGTGCCTCTGCCTGCCTGTGGAGATGCTGGGAAAGACGAACTACTGGGCTGTCCCTGGATGTCAGTAGTGATGCTGCTACCCAAGAGACTGGCCTTGATCTCTGTAGGGGATGCCTGTGAGGTGCAGCAACAAACAAAAGATCTCTCATCTACTCACAGGTTTTGCCCTCCAGCTCTTCTGCAGCTTCTGGCTCAACCGTGAATTTCAAGACTGAATTATTCCTAATATGTTTCAAAGGCAAAGGCTGCATTTTTAAACTTCTTGTTGAACTTATGAGCCAATTTGAATGTTTTCACTGCAATTTTCCTATTTTCAGGGTTTTCACTGTTCCTCATGCATTTATTTCTGTTAAAGACACAAATACTTCTGGAAAAAAAAGACATGATTACATAAAATCATAAACTACACAGTCTATTAGCATAAAAGTCTGTTGAAAAAATTTATAAATGACATAAATTAAGAAAATTTTGATTGATACTCTTGCTTCTTTTCTGATTTATAACAACCCTGGGGACCTGGATTTCTGGTGAAAGAGAATGTAATTTCTTCTTCCATTATAAATGCTTGAGGATCTTGAAGCTATAAAATACATTTGCTGCATTTCAACATGGGTCTGAATAACATTGCTCTTTGCAATGTTGTATTTAACCTGCCTTTTAGCATACTATAAAGCAATTTCAGTACCTTTAGGTATAATGTGACTTCCTGCTTCATACAGGGAATACATATTGCTAGGAGAGGTTTATAATTATCAAAACCTTGTCATATGAAAATAGTTTTTACATATCTGTTGGAACTGTGCTTTTTAGATAATGAATTTTTGTCTGTCTACTCCAGGAAAGTAGAAAAGAATGGAATATTTATAACAGCTAGTTATTTACATCCCCACAATTATAATTAATTCATTTCTGAAATTGTTACTTTCTTTCCTATCTCTTTGTCTAACTATTCTTCCATTTTCCAACAGACAGTCCACCAAGCTATCAAGTTTCTCTCAAGAGTTATTCTATTTTATCTCCTGATACTTCCGAAATTACTCTCATCCCAGTTATTCAGATAGAAAATCTAAGCTTACTTAAAACTCACAATCATTTATGCAGCTGAGAGGAAGAGCAGTGATTAAACCATAATGATCATCGTCCCCATTGGCTCAAGGAAAGTTTCCATACTTTGCTGAAATGGATATTAAAAAGAAAAAAAAAAAATAGTTGAAACAGCTAACAATTAAATTGGAAACAAAATGAAAATATGTCTTGCAACATTCCTTTGGTTCTATTCTTACTTACATCCTGCGAGCATAATCTTCCACAGCCTTTCACTTGAACACAGAGGTCACCTGCGTCCCCTGTGAGGTCTCTGCATGGCCCACTGCCCCACAGGCAGCAGTAAAGGGCATCCTGTGGCCTCAAGTGCCCCAGGCTACCTTTCCCAAATGGAGTGTTTGTGTGGAAATGCCTCATGTTAATGTTTTCTCGGAAGGCTTTTAAAAGTGACCTCAAGGAGGGTTAGAGACTTCATAAAGGGGCAAGGCTGATGATGCCACCACCTTTGTAAGGGATATGTTTGACAGTGACATGAGTCCCTGCAAGGCTCATTATTACTTCATTATTGTAGTCTTGAAGAGAATTTGACAGGAATGAATCTCTAATGCAATATCTTAACTTCCCCTGCCAGGTTCTTCCCAAATCTGCTGGACAAGACCCTTTGGTGCTTGCCATAGACCCTGCTGCCTGCAGCTACAGGCAATACTCCACAGCCCCTTCCTGATGAGCGTCCCATTTTTCTCTCCTTACTTAAGTTTAACTTCCTTCAGCATGCTCAGCTTCTTCCTACACCACAGGTCTCCTCTGAAAACCCTGCTTTTACCCAATGCTACTCCAGTAGAACATTTGCAGCTCTCCTTTCTCCTGCCTAATTTTGTTTAGCCCACTGCTGAGCACAAGATACAAGATGTGCATCACATCCAAACATCTTTCAAATCCTTCCAGGGATGGTGCCTCAACCACCTCTCCGGGCAGCCCGTTCCAGTGCTTGAGGGCCGTTTGGGAGAAGAAATTTTTCTTAATATGCAATCTAAACCTTGCCTGGTGCAACTTGAGTGTTCTGCTCCTCACTCCTGGAGCAATAACTCCACAAATAGGTACCACCTCAGACCCAGAGGCACCAGTGGGGTTGGGTACAGCTGACAGAGCCAAACCAGGGGTCGAAGACACTTGATTTCTTTACCCCTAAACCAGAGATATAACCATCATGCTTGCCATTTTTACAGCTTAATTCTTTACTACTAGCAAACTGTTCTGTGATCTCTGACCTGAAGGTCTGTACTAGTGCTTTGATTTCTGAACTGTCTCTGCACAGATTGTTATTGAATTAAACAAACAAACAAAGAAAAAAAGGAAAGAACAAAGTCTTTACCAATTGCACATCTCCACTAACTCCCCCCAACATTTTACTGATCGACTGAAGTATTTAGAAAGCAGTTTTATCACTACCTAAACAGTTTTGGTTTTAGAGAGGTACGATTAAAATCCAGCAATCATTTTCCTCCTGAATGCTTGAAATAGGAAGAATTGCTTCAAGGCTTTGCATTACAATTATTCCACTGTGAATTATTTTTATAATTATTTCCACTCCAACTATGTGCTGACATTTACATATTATGTTATAGGTTTCAGCATGTTCCCAGCTCTGACTGTGTTTTGCACTGTAGGCTAAATTCTTGTGTTATTACTGGTGTTATTTTTCTAATGTGTCTCTCTGAACTGTCCACATGGAAAATATTCTGGCCTGATGATATGCTTTGTTGGGATTACAACTGGGTCAATTAACAATGGTCAATGATCAGAAGCACCTCTCAGCTAGGTTACATAGTTTAATAAGACAGCGTAATTCTTTTGTCTTCTTTGACAAGTCACCTGTCCCCAGAATAACATAGTTCATGAGAATGACTGAGAGACTTGAATATCTTTTTTTCTAGAAGCAGACTCAAAAGGATCAGTCTGGTGAGAAATACTTAGTTAACATGATCACAAATGAGTCACAGACATGGAGTAAAAAAAGGGGATAACAAAACACCAAACATTTTTTCAGTACCTCAAGTACTGTGTCTAGTTCTGGGCCCCTCATTACAAGAGGGACATTGAGGTGCTGGAGCATATCCAGAGAAGGGCAGCAAAGCTGGGGAAGGCAACCAGCAACAGAACAAGAGGAAATGGCCTCAAGATGCACCAGGGCAGGTTCAGGTTGGACATCAAGAAGAATTTCTCCACAGAAAGGGTGGTTAAGCATTGGAAAGGGCTGCCCAGGGAAGCAGTGGAGTCACCATCCCTGGAAGTGTTCAAGAAATGACAAGGTGTGGCACTTAGTGCTATGGTTTTGTTGATATGGTGGTATTTGGTCAAAGCTGGACTCGATGATCTCGGAGGTCTCTTCCAGCCTTAATGATTCTATGCCTCTGATTCTATGACTTTATTTTCCCACTTATCAAAAGAGTTCAGCCAAGACTAAGTAGCTGAAAGTTGCAACCAAAGAAGCTTTGAGGAAAAATGCAACACCTATTGATGTCAGAAGATAATTAATTATTACAACATCTTATCAGCTGTTGCACCTTATTCTACATCAAGTGTCTTATTGTTGGTTGCATGTTTTCCTAAAAGGCTTAATACGTTTCATACAGGATTTAATATGGAAGTCCCATTGCTCACGGAATAGAGCAGTTCAGGGAAGATGTTCATAATGTTTCTGTCCTTAGAAACCTGATTCTGCAATCCTGGACTACAAAGATCCTTGGAAAAAATTACTCATTGGTACAGACAAGAGTCGTTCCACAGAAACTATATCTGATCTGCTCTGTTTCTCTGACACTAGAATATCACCATGTCCATTTTCAATAGATTTTAAGTAATGTTTCCCTATTTTTATCAACAATGGTACTCATTTTCACTAGCTCTTAATTTATTTAGTAATCAAGCAGAAAGGTATGGGAGCTTTTCATACTTAAGGTAATATTCATCCTCAGACAGAGATAATGAAATTTAAGTCTGGATGTGTAAACATCTGCATGTGAGCTGGAATTATCCTAAAGGGCTGTCCATCCTAACATCTACTTCCAGGCAAGCAGGACTCTGATTTACATTCCAAGCTTTCCTCATGCATATTTTACAAAAGATGAGTGAGAAAGACACAGGCTGATGACATCAATACAGAGATGAACCAAGTAGTTGATGGTCCTAGGATGACGTTTTTGACTGTATGGTGTCTTCACTAAGGCTGATCACACAGCTGGATTAAGCAATATCACTTCCCTCTGGTACCTAAAAAGCTGCTGACTTAAAAGTGGAGGCAGAGCTGCACAGAGAGCCTTCTTGCTGAAGGCTGAAGACGTAAAAAATCATCTAGGAAAGTTAAGGAAGTTGGGGTAATTAGTGCTTTGAGAGGTTTTGCTCAGCTTTCCAGGGGCTCCTCTACAGGTTGCAAATGGAGGAAGGAGGAAAAAGAGGAGGGCAGGGGCCAATGACCACCAACCACCACAACTTCATCTCGACAAAGGTTCTGTCAGGGATTTTTTAGCAGAATACCTCCCATGAAGTAAATGAGCAACTTTAGTGCAATTTACATGGACTGAACTATATTGCTGAAAAGGAACTCAGAAAAATTATTTCTGACCCAGCACTCCCTTTGTCTGGAGTATTGTGTTTCCAAGGAGACAAATGGGATGCTAGACATGGGGTTTCTGCTGATTTTTCTTGAAACTTAATTTTTTGGCATAGATAAAAATGCAGTTGAATGAATCAGATTAGTCGATATGTGTAGTTTGGTGCTGAATTTTCCAGAGCATTCCTTCTAAAAGCAGCCCTTCAGAATTTTGTTTATTTGGATAAAGTGCTAAGGTAGATCATATCCTCACATTTTAAGTCTAACACCTAAGGCTTGCTAGTTGAAAAAACAGTTGGAAAAATAGTGTGAGCTCAAGCTTCTTACTTGATCAGTTTTCCTTCTATCAGTCACCTGTTGCCTCCGAAATCTGAATAATTTACCCTCAATATTTAAAATGTATCTATATTACTGCACAGCACATGATCAGACTCAAAAGGGGAGCAGTACAAAATGTACCCTGGCAGTCACTTGTGATACCCAACACACATTTAGCTGTTAACACTGCTGGTACTGTCTCTACTTCAGGTCACTGAAGAGGTGTGAGAGGCTGTGAATGGTTACAAATGATGCTGCCTCATCTCACCACCAAAACACTCAAAGCTTACCTGCTTGCCAAGCTAATAGCATTTCCCATTCCCATCTCACAATTTTCTGTTGTCTTACCATCTGGAAACACAGTTGAGGTACCAGCATTTGTGATGCTGCTTCTCTAGTGAAAGCAAGCCAAAGATGGACCCAGGAGCCACAAAATGTCCTACTCCAAAGCACTGGATTATTGAGTAAAACTAATTTTGCAGCCCATTTATCAGCTAGGGAAATTATATCCATGTGTCCCAGACTTGATCCAAGTGCCAACAGAGACACAGTGAAAAGCAAAGCTTACTGTTCAAAAGCTGTTGCAGAGTTTCCACCTTGCCTGCCAGTGAGATACTACTGCACTGTAACTGGAGAGTGCTGCAAGATTTTCTGAGTTGTGAAAAAATTCCAAGTTTCCAAAAAGGACATGCCTTTCCTATTACTTGGGGGAACTTTCAAGCACAGATATATACCTTCTTTAGGTTATACCCTAGTCTGAAGAAGCATAAAGATTATTTTTCTCTGAGCTAAGGGGCAATACTCTTCCCATATTTCTTTTTATAAACTTTGCCACAGTCACAGTAAGAAGTTCCATTTTCATCAATGTTTTTTTATCCTTCCAGGTTATTTCCCCAAGGAATGGAATGCTAACAAACCCCATGTTGTCCGTCCCTTTCCACACCTCTGAATTCTAATGCTGTCTTCCAGATGCAGTGTTTTTGGACTTTCTGCTGCTTGTCTTATTTGAACCTCTCCTCCATTTAAAAATCCTCCCTCCTTTTACTTTTTTTCTCTGCTATTGACAACTGCACCCTTTCCTCCTTCTCAGACTTCACATTTCCTGTAATCTTTGATCCTGCCTTCCCCAGCCTCTGTGCTACATGGAAGTTCTGGAAAAAAAGTTCTTCAGACACTGTTAAGGTTTCAGTTTGCTGTGCTGTGTTCTTCATTGATACCATAGGACAATAAATTGCTTATGTTTAGACACTTCTGGCTCTCTATATTGTAAATTTGTCCGGCCTAATTTTGACTGTACTGATGCCAATGCCCTCCGAACAGCTGAAGCATTCAAACTTCAATCTCAGACTGTCAAATGGGGCAAGTTACCCTCCCCACTGACTGTGCTCAATTCAGTCTTTCATGATACTCCATGAAATAAGTTTAAATTTCTTAAACTTGAAGGTCAGCATATTGCAGTCCAGCTGCAGAGTTCATAACTGATTCATTCAGTCCTCGTGCTAGCTCCAAAACTTCTCTTAGTTTCTTATCATATTTTTTTACCTTGTTTTCAGGATGTGCTTAAGCCTCACAGTAAAATCATGCCTTACCATTTAGTTACAACACACAGGCTTCTCTCTGGCCTCTCTGACAGATGCAAGCCTTCTGCTTTTGCACATCGTGAATAGTCTCAGATTACACAGAAAGAATTTAAGACCAAGGTTGGGATATAAATCCAAGTCTGCCAGCCTAGAGACTCCAAAACCTTAGCGAGATTTTCTAGCTGAAGTCATCAGCGCTCAGACCCAGCTCCCCCACTGATCAGTCCTCAGAGAATAGATTCTTGGCCTCTGCTTGTTCACTTTCCACTCAGCACTGACTACATCATCCTTGTGGGTCACTCAGGAAAATGAAAATAAATATAGTCCATGGCAACCCCTCCTATATCCTTCTGTGTCTGCTTTCTGCATTGCAAATGGTGTGTTATGTGGCTTTCTCGCCACAGATGCTTTTTCTAGCTCTGAATGCTTTATCACTGCACCTATTCTCTCCCACTAGACTAAAGTTTGCATCAAAATGATAAAACTCATAAATTTTTTTCTGGATTTAGCCATCCTCAAGAGCCAACTAAGGAGAAATCTACTGCTGACAGAAAGACAGAGACACCCCAGTGCAACTATATAGGGATGTTTGAGCGGAAGACCACCTGCATTCCACTTTTTGTTACTCACTCTCCCCTTTTTTTGAGCCAATGAGTTGTGAAATCATGCACATCGGCACAAATACAGCATGCAAAGAGCCCCTGCTTGTCAGCATCAGCTCGCTCTCTCCTCCTTGTGGTTTTGGCTGCAATGATGTTTGATGATGGACAGAGTCAGCTTTGGATAGTAGAGCTATGTCAGACAACCTTGCATGGAAAGTGTATGCTGTCCATGGGCTTTGAATCAGACAGCTGGACACACGACGGATTTTGCTTTCAGTTCCAAATCTAAAATTATTTTAGAGGTTACACCAGTGACTACAACTCATTTTTCACAAGTGTGTAGAAGTCACTGACACAGTGGAAGAAAAATAAAACAGAGGATGACTCAATGCTAATATGAAAAAGTACAGAAATATATCTAAAAACTCTAGATTATTGTATCTGTTTTTCTTCTGGGACCTGTACATGTGTATGCAGCAGGGTGTGATGGGGAGTGGGGGGAGGGCGAGGATGTCAACATGTGAATGAGTCTACTGGAAGTACCTGTGTAAAGTCAGCATTTTTCCCATATAGAAGGAAAAGTCCTCGAGAATTAGAGCATGGGAAGGTGACTGGTGGAATAAATTGTGCAGAAGTATATTCTTATAGATGCCTATGCTGGTATTTGTGAGGGTAGACTGGTCTCAAGATCAGTTCGTTTCCTGGGGATTGGCAGTCTTGTTTCTTTTTTTTCTATAAAAGGCTGTATTCTGGAGGTCCAGGAATATTTCTGGCATGTTTATGGAGAAAACGATTATCCCTAGGACCTCTGCAGTACTGTGACAGGTGACTCATAAACCACCAGTCTCCAAACTGCAGCTGAAGGCATTGTTCCGTAAAGCTGACAAAAGTGAGTGCTTTTGTGATGCCATGTGAGATAGAGATTGATGCAAGTTCATACAACCACTCCATTGAAATGATTCAAGTGACTCCTCTTCCTCCTTGAAGGTTTTAATGGTTTCTCTCAATGCAATCCATCAAATTCACTTTATCAGATGTGATGTTCTTCCATTGTTGTAAGTCAGTTGCAAATTTTAAAGCAAACATTTTTGGTTTTCTCTGATCTGATCCTTATCCTTGGGAAAAGTTTCCAGCAATCATACATAAATGAACATCATTTCCCTTTCCCTTCCTCCTAAAAGCCTACTACCTCTGCTTGGCTTGCTGTGTGCTGAGGACACTACATTAACCTGTAAGGTCTTCTCATTTCTCTCCTACAGATCTGTTTATATTTTTTCCTTCACTAGAAATGCCTCTTTTGGTGTACTCTGTGCCTAATGTTGTGGAGACCTGGTCTTTCACATACAATGTAGAAACACAAATAATTAAAAGAAATGTGTGAGTGTGCATATGTGAGCGTGGTGGAGCATATTCCCCCTCATTTCCAACAAGAATAGAAAAATTTAACTCCATTTCTTCCCAAGAAGGCAGCTCATTAAGCTTCCTGGAAAAAGGAAAAAGGACTCTCTTAAATGTTTCTCAGCAGCATGCCAGAGCTTCAGAGAGATAGGACTTTTGTTGTTGGAGGGGCCTTATTCCTAAAGTATGTACTCATAAAAAAAATGAGGACTTAACACAATGAACTCCTGTGGCTTAGGAGTTACCTGGGCCTAAAAATGTAAATCGATTCTCTCTACTACACTTTGCTATCAGTTAAAACAGTACACTCACCATTGAGAATATATGTTTGAAGCTTCTTTATTTATCAGGCAAACTACCAGATATACCTGCTGTGATGATGCTAGAAAGCAATATCCTTACAATGGACTTCCTTCCATCTATCAAGTTGAAAGAAGGGAAAAATAAACTAAACTGACCAGACAAACTAACAATTATTCCTCAAAAAACCCAAAATCACATCATGAACACAAAACATAAACTCCATGATGACTAATGAATACATACACAGAAACTCATCTGTTAACAACATCAGCTTACAAAATCAACTGGTTTAATGAATGTGAAAACATGTAGGAGGGATCACACACCAGCACAGCTATTTAAATGAAAAAAACTTGTTCTTGTTCTCTGCTTCAAGCAGAGAAGTTTTTGATCTATGATAAAAAAAAATGTGTGGGCCATAATATGACTTATTTTGTTATCAGATCTCAGCACTGCCAACACATTAAATCATCTCTCTTGCACCTATTAGACATGGAACAAAAAAACAGATACAAGCTTTGGCCCAAACTTTGAGAAATTTAGTTTGAGATAAAGACTGCAATTTCACAATTTCTAATTACTTGGTTTGCAGGTTTTGGCTTTAGTTTTTATTAACTGAATCAAGAAGTTCTGATTTCACCAAAGTCCCTGTCAAAGTCTATTAAGCATGTCATTGAGTAGTGATTAAGAACCACTAAGCCAGTTCATTCTGTCATCCCTTTCAGCCTCCTGCTTGATCTCCTGGACTCTCACTGATTTTTTTCTTCATTTACTTTATTTTTGTCTCCTTTTTACCACAGGAGAAGATTTATGGATGTCTTACAGAGCTATATTTACCTTTTTGGCATAACCTTTGTACTGACATCCTGAAGCTTCCCTCCAGGCACTGAATTCTGGTATGAATCATTATGAATGATCTGAGGAGCCACCCTAACACAGTCTTCCCTTTCTCTTTTTTTCCCATCAACTGACCAGTACAAATGGCACCAAAGAAGTCTACCAAATAATTTCTTTTTTGTCATTTCTACTGTTGTTTACTCTTTGCCAAGTGCCAAGTCATGACCTTGGATCATGCCTACCACAGTAACAACAACCTGAATCTGTAGGATAGAAACTTCAGAAAATAAGTCAAATAAATGTAATAAAGATTATACTGGGATTTGTATTTTGTTTGTTTGGTTTTGGTTTTGGTTGGTTGGTTGGTTGGTTGGTTTTGGGTTTTGTAGGGTTTTTTCTCATCTGACAAATGCATTTACAAGGTCTTTTTTCTTATATTCATTCTATATGCTTTTGTTCAGTGAGACTATCTCAGTTCACAACAGCTTCATTTTCTCCCAGGGTAATTACTGTGAAAACATTAATGCAAATACAGTCCTCTTTTAACAATGCCTTTGTAAAATAGGCACTGAGCAGCAATGCCTTGAGCAGCACATATTGTTCTACTGCTTTAAGGTAAAGTCATCAAGTAAGCAACGAGTTCCACCGTGTCTCGGTTTATGTAGCAGGTTGTAAAGAAAAGAGAGGGAGTTTGTGCTGGTGTGTCCTTGGATGGAGATCCCACTGGTTTTCCTGCCAATGCCTTGATCCTGTCAGTTACACCACACCACAGGTGCACAAAAACACGGCCAGTGTCTGATTTCAGCATTCAGCATTACTAGATCAATCACTATACCCTTGGAAATATGAAGATGCCACTCAAATACATCAACATATACTCTACCTATAGTCTATCCAACTGTGACAAAGAATGTGAAACCTTCTTTATATCAATGGCACATAATGAATTGAACATACCCAATACAGGCAGATGGAAAATTAACGAACACCGTGTACATATTTTTAGGGTGGTCTTGAAGTCTCTCCAGCATAAAACGGAATTTCCCAGGAATGAACTGTTACTTTTTCTCCTTTGTGAATAGCATATCCAGGCAATAGAATCAGGCACAAATTTCCACCAATTTTAAACCGTTCTTACTTCAGCTCATTTTGTTCACTTCTGTTCTTGTTTGGGGGCAACATTTTAGTGATTAGGAATTTGGGCTTTATTTCTATCTTGTGCTCTACACACTGACTTCAAAGAATTGCTGAAGTGCACAAGTATGACTCCTGTGTGAAACAAGCGCCTGTGAAATCCTTAGGCAAAAAAATCAAGGTCAGAATCACTGATACAGTAGGAAATTTTGGTTTGAATAGTTGTTTTTTTTCTCCTACTGCTTTCTAGTATTAAATCACTTTACAAAATAGAAGTAAAACACAGTCAGTATAGAAACCAAGTACTTTGTATAACACTTTAAACACAGAAAATTTTTATATATGTATTAGTTTAAACTATTGCTGAACAAAGCAGTTATTTTGGCTGTCATAAACATTATGGTTGCCACATCTCAAAAGATGATTTTCATCTTTATCTCAGTGATTCAACTTTAACAGACTCTTTAACAGAAATGTAATTAAAAATTATATTGCCTTCATTCAAGTGCTCTTATACTTCATATAATAGCATTCCATATTTACTGCTCAATTGAAGGATCATGTGTTCTCCTTTGATTGAAAGAATATTAACCTCTGCTTATGCCACACCATTTGCTTCAGGTTCTGTGTACAAGGCACAGTCTCCTTCACATCATTCCAGACCAAATGCAACAGCTGCTCCATGACAAAACTGCACAAATTAAAGAAATCACGATAGATTGACTGCATTGTGGGGAGCCTAGAACAGGGGAAAGGAAAACAGGGCCTCAAGTAAATGTTGTTTGCTGAAGTGAATGATCTAAAGGAAGGTTATGTCATGCATCTGACTTCAGAAAAAAGAGAGGACACAGAAGTCCAACAAAAAAAAAAAAAACATTTGAGAGATTAAAATAAAACAGCAACTTCTTAATTTTCTCCAAAACAGATACATTTCATTTCACTGTGAACATAAAAAAGATCAGCTCTGTGAATTGGAAAGACTAAAGCACTGTAGCATGGATATTTTGGAGGACTCTCAACCAGTTACTTTGCTTCCTGACACTCTTGCTCCCTTTTCACTGCCAGAGAATATTCATTCCAATGAAATATTAATTTTTGGCCTTTTCCTTTTCTTTCGTAATGTTTTTGCTTTAACAAAGTCTGTGGGTTTTTTCCATTTAGTGGAAAAATCTCATTTCTACAGCCCCTTGAACCCTTAGGATTAGAGAAGACCAACAAAATCCTCGTTTAAATAGCATGTGGTCCATGATATTTCCCAGTGCATCATATGCACCAGACCATGTAGCTGGCCTTGCCCCATGGAAGGATGGTCCTTCCAGTTGTGAATGTCATACCTCTCCCATTACCCCAAGGTGGTGATGATTCAGGATGGTTCATGTTGACTCACAAGTCCTACTTCCCCCCATCTCTCACTGCTGTTTAAACGCCCTCAGTTCCACAGCTTGAAATTAATTCACATCTATGATGATTAAGATTTATAGAAGCAGCTTTATTCCTTCAATGAATAATTTTCTCTAACCAAGGACAGAGTAATGTTAAGTAACAATTGCTTAGACCTTCTTCTCCAGAGAGCAAATCTGGACTTATTTGCTGCTAATTAGTGAAGACTATCTGCAGAAACAGACACATAGTTCATGGGCGTGGGGTTGGCTGGTAAAATATATGATATTTGAGACTAATAGAGAAATCAAATATTTTCTTACTTTTTTTGGAGTTTATAAATTAAACTTGATCAGGTATTCATATTAAATTTAGATAACTCAAAATTTCTGGCTACAAAATAGCATGGTTATGCTGAAAGGACTAATGAAACAAAATTACAAATAGAGTGTTCTTCCATTTGTAAGAAAGTTAAGGTATCTGTGCATTTTGTGGTTTAGAGGTGAGAGACAATTTTGAGGAAGAAGTTGTTCCCAGCCAAAAAGGTTGAATATCTTTTAATTGTGACTGTATGAGGTTAATAACCAGAGGACCTGCTTACAAGTACTTCTATTTGGCTGAAATATTTCTGCTTTATTTTAAAGTGTGGCACCTATATCTGTTTGACTATCCATAAATACTCCTACAGACAGGGATATAAAACCAGTGGAGTTAAAGCAAATTTACACTGGGGCAGCTGAAAAATACAATGTAGTCCTCGATGCTGTGATCTGGGATGAAATGATGAAACAACCAACCTGTAACTTCAGCCTTGGATGGTGTAATTAAAGCTGGCAGTACCATCTAGTGGGCAGAGAAAGAATTGAAGAGTACAAGTAGCCAGAATTCTAAGAACCGAAGTATTACATTGAGATTTAGGAAGCATGATGACAGCAGATAGCACTTTTAGGATTGTAAGATCTATAATTTTTTTCACATTAACATTAAAAATATATGTAACGGAATACATTTAGGAAAAACTTAAAAGAATTTGGTACCATTTTTTCATTACCATTTTCATCACACCAGTGATGTATTTCAGCTAAATATGATTGCTCTATAGCTTCTTTCTCATAATTGTAAGTCTTATGTAAGCCTTATGTTCTAGTCCTTTAACTCAGTTGTTTTTGGACTGTCCCATAAATCTGCATAGATTAATTTAACTTTAGATTAGATTCCTTCTTCTCCTCCTTTTCCAAAATAAGTGTCATAGCTCTTATTGACTCATTGTTATTTTAATGTAGCTCAAGAAGAATTGCACAACAGATTTCAATTTTCCTCCCAAATTTATACATGACATTTTTTCTTTTTTTGTCTTCTCCTGGTTTAGCTACTTTAGATTGCCTCACTTTTGAGACATTTCCCAGCTCCTGGTTACACATAATATATTAGTCTTAAGAACTACTGAATTCTTACAGTATGGACTGCTCAGTACACTTGGTATTGTAAAATCAGAGGGCAAAATGCTATTTACAATTCTTTATCTCAATCTTTATGTGACTTTGAGTAATCAAATTTATGGATTATTCTTTTCTTGCCTGAAAACTGATGAATCCTTTTTTCTCTTCTGAGAAACCAGAATTAAGTTTTGATACTCTTCACAAGATAGTTTCCATTTTCAGTGATTTCTGCTTTTCTTCCTCTGTGTAAGGTTCAAGCCCAGCCAACAACCAAGCCCCAGCAAGCCACTCACTCACTCCCCCACCAGCGGGATCAGGGAGAGAATTGGAAGGGTAAGAGTTAGAAAACTCATGAGTTGAGATAAAGACAGTTTAATAGGGACTGCACACAGGCAAAGCAAAACAAGAATTCAGTCACAGCTTCCCATGGGCAGGCAGGTGTTCGGCCATCTCCAGGGGAGCAGGGCCCCATCACATGTAACGGTGACTTGGGAAGACAATTACCACCACTCCAAACATCCCCTTCTTCCTCCTCCTTCCCCCTACATGATATACTGAGCATGATGCCATGTGGTATAGAATATTCCTTTGGTCACTTGGGGTCACCTGTCCTGGCTGTGTCTCCTCCCAACCTCCCATGCACTCACAATTTTCTTGCCAGCGAGACAATATGAATAGCAGAAAAGGCCTTGGCTCTGTGTAAGCACTGACCAGAAATAAAATAAAAATCTCTACACTGTCAACACTGTATTCAGCACAAATCCAAAACATAGACTCACACTAGCCAATGTGAAGAAATTAACTCTACTCCATCCAAAACCAGCACGCTTTTTAGAAGACATTTATGTTTACATAGAAATCACTACATAAAAATAACGTTCTTTAACAACTAGAGTGCTAGTAACTGATAACTAGTTCTTCACTTGGGACTGTGTCTCACAAACAAGGATAATTGCAGTATTACATGCATGTTTCTGTTTCTGAAGCCAATATTCCTCTCTGATCTTTAATTTCTGTCTTTCTAAAGGTGAGTCACCAAATTGCAGTTATCTCCAGTTATCTCATTGCACAGGATGATTTACAAGTGAAGAGTATGAGCAAAACTCACCCTGAGAGCCCTTCCCTGTTTGCTGTTGGCCTGAGGAACCTGAGAGTACTAAGTGTTCCTGGGTACCTACAACCAGCTGGGAGTGTCTGAGGATGTCTAAGGGAGGCAAAGTTTTGACAGGTTTATCTAAACTTCTTGGGGCAAATGCTCAGCTCATGTTCATTGGCATCTGCTCATCTCAGACAGATCTAGGTCAATTTACAAGGCCTGTGTATCCTCCTTTCTGTTCCCCCACACAGCTGATGCAGTGAGTTATGACTAATGAGCATACAGCTTATACTCCTGGCATTTATGGGACTTTTCTTGACAGTCATGAAACAGGAGTCAGCTATGAGCAAAAGTACAGAGAAGTGAAGGGTAAAAATTGTTTGGAAGGATGCTACTGCAGATGTTCCTGAAACAACTGTGAACACCTGTACAACTGCTAGCAGACAGTATTCGAATGTGGTGGCACTGGCAAGAAGGTGGCAGATAACGTTTGTCCTATAAACACCTTACAAACTATTCACCTCATTTTACTGAAACTCAGTTTTAACTTCCAAACTCTGCAGAAAAACAATCAAATACAAAAGCAGCAGGTGGTGACTTCCTGTGTTGAAGCACAAAATTTCAGTTGGAGTAGATTCTACAGGCTTCAACTTTACCTTGTTGCTTTTGGAAGGACTAGAAGTAAACCAATAAATACTAGTTTTAGCCTCAGAAATTTCTCCATGTAACAGGTAATACATACCCTTAGAGACAGACTATTTCACATCATACATAAATTATCCCACAGTATCCATATTCTGGTCATAACCTGCCAGTTAGCACCTTGTAGTGTATTCAGGACTTTAAAACGCCATTCTTCGCGGTTTATTGCTCTGTTTGCTTCAGGGGAGAGCAAGGGTGACATCCAGTGGTGTACTCAGCATTCTGTACAGATGGACTAAGCCTTCAGTGAAGTGAGATCTCATTGAGGCCTTAGAGACATAAAATGTTACCTATTAAAGCATAGATCAACATGATACTGCATGGTTTTCCACATGGGTCCCAGCCTACATCTTTTATAAATACTTTCCATTTTCCCATACATCTTAGTTGGGAATTAGGAAGCAAAGAGCATTAGTAAACAATAGGACACCAAAGGATATTCTGTAAACTGGCTTTTGCTCAGATGAAATAATAAGAAGACAATGAAATAATAATAAAAAGTCCTCTCCAAATTCAGAAGATTCCATGGGGTGGATATTCAAGCCAGAAATGCCACTAATCAATGTTAGCTGTGGATGTGTCATTGATATTTCCATGGCTTCCCCTCCCATTTTACAGCAGGGGAATGGTGAGGACAACTCACTATTCCTTTGGTTTTTTCATTTTTCTGCTGTTTCAAGGATTTCAGTATCAAGGCAGGTACTATGTAGAGTATGAAGAAGACAGTATTATTTCAGCTTAAATCACTTAAATTAAATCTTCCAAGAAATATATTACAGAAGGCTACTGTCTCAGTCATTCCACATTCACAGAGCTGCTAGAACTCGGACCACTTTGCTGACCCGAGTTAGGCAGTCAATATATTTCTGAAACTCATGGCAGCATGTATTCAGCATTTAATTTTGGGACCATAAGTAAACACACTGTTTCTCCTGATCCATCTGCCTCTGAGCACTGTGTATATCTCAGGGATAGCCTGCAGCATGCCTTAGGCTGTTCAGGCACAGATTACAGCATAGACAAGTGCCACACATGTGGTGCCTCATGTGCTCTACAGGGCATCTCCTACCTGCATGTCAGGTTGGCTTTGGGAATGTGCTCACTGAAGGTCCTGATAAGCCACTGATGAACCACAGAAGACAGACTGGATATCACACAGGGGAGGTAGGTTCTTCAGTGTTAAGTAACTTCCAAAAATGAGGCCTAGGCATAAAATTTTGGGGTTATATGAGAGCCTGCCTTTTACTGAAATATAATATAGTCCTGTCCACATTACAACTCCTTAATGTGTTCTTGTTACCCTCCCTTTAAGAAAAAAAAAAAAAAAAAAAAAAAAAAAAAAAAAGATGGAAAATTCTCAAACTGGCTTTGAAGAATTTATAGTGACGTGACATTAGAGAAAGGTTTTTTGTCAAAAAAAAGTACATAGCTCTGCAAATAAATTAATTACTGGAGAAAAATGGGAGAAAAAAGACTGAAATATACCTGCCCATTCTAACATTTCTGTTTATCTCCCCAGTTCAGTTATGTCAGGATAAGAATTTCTATGATAAGTGGACTGACACCATTTACCTTCAATGTACTTAGAGGTTAATTAATTAATTAAGGTTTGACAGATGGTACATTCATTCCCAAATCATCTGGACTGCATTCACTTTATCAAAATGTCTTTTCTGGTCATATGACATTGTGATACAACTTCTGATGTCAGGGTTAACAAAAACAATTTTAACAGGGTCTGTAAAACCAAACCTCTAATAAAAAAAGTGATCATGCATTCAGGTACCATCTCTGTACGATACAAAAGTATTATGATTCAGATCAACAAAACTACCTCTGTGTCCAAAACAGCCCTGATTTGGGCAGGTAGGATACCAATAAAGTGAGGAGGGCCCACAGGAGGGCCCAGGGAATGAAGTAACATTTTTATTAAACCAGCTGATGCTGTTAGAAATAGACGAACTCATGAACTCATGACTTTAAACTCAGTGTAAAGATTGAGGCACCCTATAAACAGTAGCAGAAAACCCCATGGGCTGAGTGGGGTTGGGCCTTCACTATACATGTTCAGTTGTATTGTTTGAGTTTCTTCTCTGTGAGAAAATGTTACTTGGGGCTGACAGGAGGTGCCAGCCTCAAGCTGATGAGCTTGAGCACTGACCTTGGTGTATGCCTGTCACGGAAAGCCGAGGTGAAGGAAGGAGTGTGCCTCCTCCTTTTGCAAGGTGATTCCCTGGTTTAGCTCTCCTGTCCAGCAGAAGGGACACCTGGGCTATGCTCCTCTTTGGTGTCTGTGACCTGAAGATCCATCTCAAAGGCCCCAAGTGTCTACTCCAGCAAAAATGATACTCTGAGTTACAAGAAAGAGACAAGGCTCCTGCCTCTGCTCTCACAAGTGTCTGAGTATTTCACATTTAGTGTTCAATAGACCTTGTGCAGGAGTCAAGCCACCCCCACCCTTGTCCCCAGGCCATAGACGGATGCTTTCTCTGCCCTAATAATTACTTAATTACTGCCGCATGAAAAAGTTTCAACAGATGGTCTGGAGCTGAAAAAATTCTATTCCTGCAGGCCAAGGATTCAACAAAATTTGGACCCCACACCCAGTGAGCCCTCTAGCAGCTGAGCCTGTGGAGCTGGCAATAAGCCCTGAACCTTTTACCAAATTATGTGCTTTGTGGGTGTTTTCTCTCAGTGCCCGTCAAGACCGTAGATAAAGGAGCACGGGGACCTGGTCAGCAGAGGAGCAAGCATTTTAAGGACATAAGTTTTAGAAATATATGACTGAGGCAGTTCAGAGGTACGTTTATTGATCTAACTGGAAACAGTTAAGGAGTGGGCATATTTGTATCTTAAATCCAATTGATAATGTTTAGGATAACTCTTTCTCACCAATAAATAGGTAAAGCTTACATCATATCTAATCCTATCATTAGCTTTTTCTCCCACATTTCCCCTAGCCCTTCCCACAGTTTTGCCACTAGTCACTCACAGTCTTGCTGCTTCTTCTCTGAGTCCTGGGTCTACAACAATATTCTGAACTGGGGAATGATGCTGTTCTCTGAGCTAATTTTTTCTTTTCCTTTTTCTTTTCCCTTTTTTTCTTCTTTTTTAACATTAGTATCTGAACGAAGCAAGATGACAATTAATAGATTCTAAACTGAGGGGCCATTATGATCAGCTAATACTAATACTAATAATACTGTGTGGCAGATCAAACAGCAACATTTATTTTAGGACTGGCTTATATATCCCAGATATCCGTAAGAAATTAAATTTTTCTTACATGAAATTATAGTAAACATATCAAGAAAGATCAAGGGTCTATCGTACATTTTAATTGGGCT
>NW_008236636.1:321835-327755 GCF_000691975.1 Corvus brachyrhynchos | reverse complement strand
GTCATCAAAGTTACACAAGATATCAGTGAACGCAACTCACTATCGTCTGGAAAGCAGCGTGTAACTGCTACCCACTGATTTTATACAATATGTCCAAGGATAAAGCAGCTTATTTTTAGTTGACTGTGTGTAGCAAACAGGTCTAGAAACTGAGACTGAAATACGATAATGCAGCATTACCCTGAAAAGGGAAATGCAGTAACTAAAAACAAACAAACACAGGGTAAGTAATAAGAAAAAAATTAGGATTGACCAGTCAGAGCAGGAAACCTTGATGTGTTCAAAGCAAGGAAGAGTTAAAAAGAAAATAATTTATTAAAATGAGCTTTGTATGCTGTGCTTGTATTTTTACAGATCATTAAAGAAGCACTTAGAGTGAATTCACACTATACCACCTTGAAATTTTCACCTCAAGTAGGATTGCTTTATGTTTATCCTCCAAACCATTTTATTTTTGACTCCTTACATATGTTTCACCACCCAGGCAGGGATGAAGGTGAGGGATACTGCAAAACTTGTCCTAAGCTCTGTGCTTGGGCTGACTAAGGTCAACTACATTTTGGGTCAATTTAGAAAGATGCAGTGTGTGATTTTTCCTACTGATTTGTTGAAAACAAAACTTTTCAGTCCATGACATGAAAATGTAGTGTTGAAGTGTCCCACCTGCCTCTGTAACAGGTGTGTGTGTGGAATCCCCAGCCTACTCTGCTACAGCCCTTCCCAGAGCTAAAATACATGGGTGGGATACTTGGCTCCATCAAAGAGACTTCTGCAAATGCCACTTCCACAAGAGGTGAGGAGCTTCACAACCAGCAGAGGACAAGCACTTTGCTGCAGTGGGAAGGAAGAGCAGCCCCAGGTTCTTTTTTCCAATCTATGTTGCTTCACAAGCTTCTTCCTGGTAGATGTTGCTCAATGTTTCACTGCATAACATAATTTAAAGTGCAATATTTAGGGCGGGTCTATGGCTAAAGCAGAGACAGCTACCAAAGCCTGCTTTGTCCTGTTAGGTCTGGCCAGAAGGCGGGGACCAAAGGCAGGGCTGTGCCACGTCCTCCCTGGTCCCCATCACCCCATCTCTGGGCTCCTGCAGAGGCCTACTGGTGACAAGGGCATTGGACACAGCAAAGAGGGACTGCACAAAACAAACACATTGCACTCAAACACTCATCTTTAAAAAAACTCCTTCCACAGGAGGCAATTAAAAGAAAGAAAGCTTTCAGGGCCTATTATCAGTTCAAACATTTGTGTTAATAAGAATCTCAATTTTAGTTGTTGTTTCTGTGTGAAGGACACTTTCCAAATAACCATAACCTAATGAAAGATAAACCATGCTTGTACAACAAAATAAAACATAAGAGACACTTTGGACTCAATAAACGCTCTAACAATAACAACAATAGAAAACAGTTGACAGAGGAACTTAAGAATCATTGAAAGTTTTCCAAAGGAAGAAAACAAATCTGATAAGGTCAGCCTGAAATATTTAAAATCTAAAGCAAACAACTGAAGTGTGCTTTTTCATACTATAGATTTCACTGGCACATCTTTCCACATCCTGCTTAGAGCTACCTGCATAAGTAATGACTGCATTAATTAGCTAGAGAGAAATAATCAGTGATATATATATATATATACTAATTTTATGTAAATTGTCTATAGCATATAGCTTGACTCTTGTGTCTTTGATCTGCTGATAATCTTCAAGTGTGGATTCCAGCACGCCAAATATTTTTTATCTCTTCTGGGAGTACTTTTGGCAAGTTTTCCATCAGTAGGAAATGAGCTGGAAAACTCTGGTGAAACTTCAAAGCAACAGCTTAAGGTGATCTTTCATTTCACGAATTTCAGACTGTCTCTGCTGTTCAACAACATACTGAGCTCCTTCTCCATAATACACTTTTAAAACCTGTGCATAAGATGAATTTCTAAAAATCATAAATGAAATACATGAGAGATCCTGTCACTTTGGAATATAGGGTATTCTTTAAATTATAGAGATATTAAGAGATAGTAAAGCCTCAAGTGCTGTCTTTTAGTAGTGCGTTCATTTGTACAAACAAATGGACTTTAAATCCTTTTATACCCGAGTCATATTTGCTAGGATGGGAGGTGCATTGGTCATTTGTTTGAATGATTTCTGCTTTATTTTTTCTCCCAGTTTTGTTATAAATATCTATTCTTCTCCATCCCACATTCTATGATACAGAATTTATGAGCTCTAGTAATGTTCTCAGGTTTGTATCACATGTATTCAATAAATTAGGGACAAAGCGAAGCCTGCTCTAACTCATACTAGGAAGAGGGGCAATCTAGATAAAAAAATCCAAAGGGCACAAAAGCAATCTTTTCCAGGGCCAAAATTCTAAGGGAAGGAAAGACACTAGTGCATATAATTAGAAGGAGAATGAAAAGAAGTCTCAGTAGTCATCTCTTCAAAAATATCATAATAGGTCATCTGGACTCAGAGGCAAATGATGTGCAGGAGCATTTAACTGTGCCTGCTCTTGAAGCAACTGATCCAGTTATTAATTTTCCAGTCATTAACTAGGGCTGTGCAAATGGCTTAACAAGCTAAGCAAGGTCAGGATATATTTGACTTCTTGAATATTATTTGCAATTGCACTTCTCTCACTTTTAGTGTAATCATTATTCTTAAAACAGTCTGCTTCCTTCTCAGAAGTAACTTCACAGCAAAAATGCTACTGAAAGTCACTGAAAAGAAGAAGAAAAAAAAAAAAAAACACAAACCCACAACATTTATATAATTATTGTTCCAATTCTTGGCTAAATACCTACAAAGCATCATGACAGGGTTTGAACTATCTGGTCGCCATAATGTATAATCTTATTGCAAGAGAAAATAGACACAAAAAAAGCTTTAAAAGTAACCAGTTACACAAAGAAATTGTATCAATATGAACTGTTTCAATGTTTGTTCATTTGGTGATGGTTATCTTGAAGGGAAAACAAGGAGACGATGGATGCAGCTCTAGGAGACCATTTATTTTTTCCAAGTGCTGGAAGAACATGGGATCTATTGACCTGGAACAGCAGCAAGAACAAAAAAACAAGGCCAATGACAGCGCCTCTGGCAGCAGTTAAAAGCTGATGTTTCAGGGAAGGGGGAGACCAGGAGTCAGCACACACAAGTAAGCTTGCCAGAGCCACAGCACAAACCAGTGACAGGGACACATTTGGGTTTCATCTCAGATGCTGCCTTGCTTTACAGCTGCTTCTGCCGTATGGTACAGCATGGTTTCTCTAACCTGCATTTGTGTGCCCTGCTTCTGCCTAGAGCCATCTGCAGACAGAGGAAGGATTTGCCCAGAGATGAGATTACCTAGATCTCAGTTCATAAAAGGCTGTATCAAAGCAAAAAGAAGCAGGGAGATGAGCAAGGCAGGTTAACTATGCTCTGGTTAAAAGAAGCATTGGCAAGGAAGAACAAAAGGGAGGAGACCAATCAGAGCCCCAAGGCAGAATTTGCTTCTCCACCCACCAAGTGAAGAATAGAGTGGGTACCCCACTGACACTACATCTGTAGGCATTGTGTGTAACAGAAGAAACTCTCCACTCAAACAGGAACAGGTCCAAATATTCCTCATGGCTAAAGGACCATTACAGATGGCTCTATTGAACCGGCAGCAGCACCAAAGATATGAAGGACTCCAGACACCACTGGATGGAGAAATGGGCCTGGAATGTGACCTCAAATCTATGGCTGTGGATGGTCAGTAATGGAGACTCACTGACTTGAGTGAGAACTGACACTGAGGGCAGGTTAGTCAGCACTTGGACCTGAGTACTGGTTGGAAACGGGTGAGATTAGTCCTCATCCACATTGTGTCCCTACCATGAATGTACTGTAAACGCTATTGAACTCATTCCCAGCCCTGAAGGCAGCACACATCGTCACACTCCCACAAACTTGGAGAATAAGAACTTGACCAGATTGGCTGATGTAGCCAGACCTGCTGGCTCTGTATCAGAGATGGGGACTGAAAGTGGATGTCTGGACTTCCTTCAAAGAACTGCTTCTCAGAAGCAGTTCAGATGTAGCACAGAGCAGAGGAAATTAGCTTCTATTTCTAGTACCAAAATGAATGCTTCCAAAAATCAACTTCTTCTTTTAATAAATGCTTATCAGTAATGCTTCCACCATTTGAGGCTGCACATGGGTGGGGACACCCAGTAAGAAAATCCTGAAACTTAGTCCAGTGTGGTCAGAAGCAAATTCAATTACCAACCTCCTCCTAAGCCTGCACTAACAACTTCAAAAACACCCTGCACCATATTCTCTCTCTTCTTCCAGCGCCTAGGATACAGCAAATAATAATGTCATGGCAAGCTGCAGTGGCTCAGGCCTAGGAACAACTGGGAGGCAGTGCCTAGTCAGTTCACCAGGGGTTCCATTACAATATGTTTGTACAACAAATGCTGTAATTAAGGGTAGGTCAGGTTTACTCATCTCTTACTGCTCAACCAGGAACACCAAATAAGCAAGTTTGCCCTCAGATGACTGAAACAAGGCATTTTTGCCTGTGAATATAGTTTGCTATGCCTCCATGACAAAAATAAAATAATCACAGAATGCCATATTAGTTTAAAAATTTTATGACGCGGTAATGTTTCTCCAAAGTTGAAATCCTTTTAAAAGTGGCTTGGAGAAAAAAAAGGAGCAGATTCCAGAGAGTTTCACTGGCACATTAAGTTACACATTCTAAGTCCTGGAGGTGAAATGTTTTTAGCATTTATGAGAGCTCTGGGCTTCCACTTCTCATGCTGAGACAGCTATTAATACATGACAGAAAGCATCTGTGATCTACTGCTTGCAGGGTTCAAACCCCAAAGCATCCAGAAAGTCTGTGCATAATCCTTCATTCACATGGCTGATTGACTGCACCACACATAAGTCAATGTGATGTATATGCTCTGATGTGACAGGTCCAAAATATAATGTACTTTACAAATTATTTGATCTTAATTAGAACAAGAGTCTTTTACATGAAAATTTTATTTCAGAAAAAGGCATAGGGCATTAAGAGACATTAATGTCAGCATCAGTCCCCATAAAACAGAGACAACATCTATGTTAAGCCTTGCAGATATGCACATTAAAAATGGGATTATGCTATTTTGAATGGGAAAATGATTGCCATTATAATTTCTCACTAAACCAGACTGGAGCATCCTTATGAACACAGCAGTCTTTTAGAGGGAGAATAACAGCCCAATCTTCTGTTGGAAAATGCCTGGGCCATTTCTTTGATGTCCAGGCTTCTGTTAGACTCTGTGTGAGTGCACAGGCAAGCACACTGGTGCAGGACCAGGGCCAAACAGCTGGCCTGAAGTCAGGCTGTAACACACCTTTCTGAATCATACAGCCTTCATCACATGAATGTTTCTACCCTGCACTGTGGGGTTTTTTTTTACTGGAAGACTGGATCAAAGCTGTCTAGCTGGCAAGAGAGTTCAGTCACTTCAGTCAGCCTGGAAGTATGTCTGGTTTAAACTTGAATTTCGAGGAGGGCATATTTTCACCACTTTGGTCTTCCTGAGTAATGTGATTACTTGTTTTCACCTGATGTGGCATTGGTGCCTGCTATCTAGCAGCTTTTCCCTGTTGGTGCAGTTTCTGTAACTAAGATGTCAAGCTGATAAGCAGGGAAATTATGCAAGTGGTGTCTACGGGAATTCTTACTGGATGAAAATAAAGGGAAAGAAAAAAAGTGCAAAGATAGTACCTGGCAAAAGTATGTCTCTTATAAGTAGAAAAGCACGTCTCTCTTTGCCACCTTGTCTCAGAGCACTGCATGGCAGAACGGCCCGTGCTCTCCAATGCTTCGCCCAACAAAAGCTTCAGCAAGGTCTGCAGTGCAGTCTGTGAAGTGGCTTGTCACATTCCTGCCGCGGGGAC
>NW_008236636.1:318869-321738 GCF_000691975.1 Corvus brachyrhynchos | reverse complement strand
CACATTCCGCCCCGGGGGAGGCATCCGTGCGGTGTCTCTTGCCTTTTTCAGGCAGCTGTTTGCATTGCGGGGGGGGTGGGTGGGCTTTCTTCTATAGGAGCTCTGTATTAGGGAGCAGTGACTGCAAGTCTGAGCTGCTGAAAAACTTGTTATGCTCATCCCCCTGAAGTCACAGTATGGAAACATGGATGTGAGACCTCATAATCTGGAGAATGACTTTCCCAGGGACTGTCTTTCCTTTCATTTTAGCGGTGCTGACCCTGATTTTCCCAAATGCAGGTAACTCAGCTGGCCTGAATTGTAGGGGGAGGGTGGGGAACTCATGCACAATCTTCCTTGAAAAGAGACAGCTAATGTGCACAGCCATCACACGCTCAGTTAAGTGCACTGCACACACTGCAACACCAATGGAGGGGGATGGGTTCCCATAACCTCAGCTCACCTAGAAAATCTGTGCATGTTCTCACGTGCTGGAAACACACGATCCGAAACACATGACAGTACATCTGGGAAAAGATGAGAATAGCAATTTCCCTTACTGGCTAGATTAACAATTGTGGAAAACAGACATTCAGGTGCCAGGATCTGTTGAGGATTCACAAGAGAATTGTGGTCAGTTTTATCATGTTTGGTCTTAAATTCTCTAATCTGTAGTCTTTTAAACTCACTTCACATGGAAAGAGGCCTTGATTTGACTCTTTGCTTCCACAAAAACACATCACATTTGTTTATTTTCACCAATTTCAGTTCAACTCAACGCACAAGCAGAACCTTTGGGATGCAGCTTGATAGAAACTGCACCAAAAAAATAAAAATTAAAAAATAATTATTACAATTAAAAAAACCTGCTCCTGCTGGACTTAAAATAGGAAAAACTTTTGTCTTTTGTCAACTTTGGCTTGGAGTGCTCAGACTGAGAATTGGGGTGCTACTACCCATGTGTTCAGTATGGCTTCTGTGTGAGCCAGAGGCGATGCCATTTGCAGAGAGAAATGCACATCAATTCCAAATAGCATCTTAGATTATTTTAATGTCCACAGTTATAAATTGCAATGGGGCGCAACTTGTCCTAGTGACAATCCACGCATCCAGTGCTGTCTGGGTGTTTTAGTCTTGCAAATGCCTTTTTTCTCCAAATGGGTTGCTCAGCAGTAATGATTATTCAGAGAAAAGTGGCAGACAGGGTCAGGCAGCAGCAGAATGAAAAGTAAAAACTTGAAAGATGCTAGATGAATATTTATGCAGAGCAATCTTCACTCTCGAATTATGGTGCATAATGGGATCAGCAAAGCTAACGGAATTCACGCTGCGTGAACTTCCTCTGTGAGAACTTAAGTTTAATCTGCACATAAGACTGACAACCCGTGAACACAGAGAAAACGTTCAATGGCATGTAAAAACTTCATTGAAATAATGTTTCTGACTATACCAATGTTCTGGCAATGACAGAATAAACAACATTTTTTTTTGGGCAGATTTTAAATCCACAGGCCACTTTTTTGAAATGGCATTCAAACATTGTCACAGCAGACTTTGTTCTTTTGTTTCATTGCTGATTTGGTATGTCCTACTGGCAACTGAAAAGCATCCATGGGGATTGAGTAATGAGGACAAGGATTTCAGAGCAGCCTGGCACTGACCATCTCTTAAAGGCTGGTGATGACGAGGAGCAGCCAGCCAATGATCCACTTTGATATTGCAAGATTTGTCGGGGAATACTTTTCATTGCAAAAACGAATGGCAGTTGGCTGACTTTGAAGAATCTTATTTTTTTGAAGAATCTTATTTTGCAAGATTTTCTTCTCGAGGTGTCCAAAACTCAGTGCACATGGGCAGTGAAACCCATCCCTGTGCTGTAGGGTCAGTACAAGAGCTGCAGATCAGTTTACTCCTTTAGGGGGCTGCAGATTTAGTGCACAGATTAGGTCTACATTTCATACATTCTGTATTTTTTGTGAGCAGGTTACTACAAAGCCCAAGAAGCTCTTACAACCCATCACTATGCACAAACCCCAAAACAGTTGATCACCTGGGGGCTAAGTACTCATATATTTAGACAGATAGCTAAACCTTTTATGTTTATACAAAGGTCTTTAAAAACTTGCTTAGCAAGACTGGTTTTTTCCTTGACAATTCTACAATATGCTGACATTGTTGCTGGTTTCATTTTTAATTTAAAATATTAGAAAAACAGTTTTCCTTACTGTCGTTTAGTATTTTCTTTTCGAAACTAGAGATCCTGCTTCATGCCTGTACTGAATGCTTCAGCACATGTCTAATCCTTCTGAATTCAAGGATATATTAAAAAGCTCTACTGAATCCAGAGCTCTGTGAGAAACTGGGAAAGAATGCAGCTCCAGCTACCTGAAGTATCTGAACTGTCCAAAATACCCAGTGTATGCATTATCTAAGTGTTATGTCTGGTCTTTTTTTCTCCTCAGCTTACACATCTTGTCATCCAAATGTATCGGAAGCACATCAGAGATAGCTGGCCACCTTATGCATGAACTTAATTAACAATCTTTAAAGATGCAGAGTTTAGCTTATAACAGTAACCCCACCTTTGCCTTCTGCTGCTAATTAGCGCAAGAGGCCAAGTCCTGCCTGGGTCGGGGTCCTGATCGGGGACACCAGGCACTTTGCATGAGCAGCATACACATACGTATATGTGTGTGTGTGCGTGTACATATATGTATATGCAAACCTTTATTTATCTATTTATTTTACATAATACTTCTGATTAGGAATTTTCTCATTTTCCTTAGAACTGCCTGAGGCGGTGGGGTTCCTGCTCTGGTTTTCCCCTCTCCTGCCGACGGGACGGTGCCCAGCAGCCCGGATGTAACGCTGCTTTCCCGCACTCCCGCCC
>NW_008236636.1:276941-318400 GCF_000691975.1 Corvus brachyrhynchos | reverse complement strand
GGGGGCCGCTGTCCGCCCGCGCCGGCACGGAGCGCTCCCGGCTGTGGCGGAGCACTGCCTTCCTCACTTCTTAACAAAGGCAGTGCGCGGAAGAGTTAACCCATTTGCGGGAGTGTGTTACCAGGCTGTTTTCGTGTACTTTCATACGTTGTGAAGATATTTCGTGCACTTCTTTGTATAAAGTAGTACCTGCAGTGACAGAGTAATAAATCAGGGAAACAACAGGTAGCTGAAAGAACAGAAATTAAATAAAAATGTAATTTTTTTTCCCCCAAGATATTACCAAAGAACCGTGTTGAACTGATTGCAGCGGGGAGTTAGGAGAGTGTCCTGAAATCTGTGCAGTGAATGCATAGACTCTGCAATAAATGGATGAAATCAGTAATTTCACTGGAGAGAGGCATCAGCTTTGTACATCAACATAGTTACACATATATATATAGTAAAAAATTAAATTGGCTAATAAGTAAAATTATTATATTACTGCTTTATAGTCTCAAAAAGTGTGCTGGGGGGACTTGGAAGGCAGAAACAGAAGTCGGAGTGCTGTCTCCTAACTTATTCAAGCACTGGATAACACCTCTGAAACTGTTAAAATACCTCACAGTCTTAAGAAGTGTTTTCACTCTTTCATATCTGTTTCTTCAGAACTTCTTTTCTCATGGGTGCCACACATTCTGAGCATCACAGAGGTGTGAGTCCAAGTGTGGCAAAGGTCAAAACTAAAAAAAAGTGAAAGAAGACTTTCTTCTGAAGAAATTTGTATCTTCTGATTCTCACTGAGCTTGTGCCTTGGCTCACACTCATAGAAGGAAGCAAGCAGTTCTGTGTTCTGGTCCATTTTAAGTTGAATGATTTGAAACTTCTAAAAGTCATTATTTTCTGTTGCTTTTACATTATGCACGGGTAGCCTTCAGTACACGAGGATTATCTTGTCCTTATGAGCTTTTGGTGTCATCTCGTAATTTACATACTAATTGCTCGCAATCTTTAGCAGTAGAAAAGTTAACTGTCCACAATTCAAAGGATTTCTTAGTTGTAAAAGGAAAGTACTTCATGGCAAAGAGTGTAGCCATTAATTATCTACTGCCAAGTGTCAAAACACATGTAAAATTAATGTTAACTGATGGGAACAGAAGGAAGTTGATTTCTGTGGCAGTTTGAGGCTTCTAGCATGAAAAAGAAAATAATTGTTCACATATTCTGTTAGTTTCAAATGTAACAGTATTTTCTGTGTGGTGATGGCACTTAGGAGAAATAGTGTAAGAAATCTGGAGCTGAAAATTCAGAGGTGTACTAAGTTGTACACAGAGGGACCATTGTCCACATGCGTTCTGAACCGTTCTGAGGGCTTGTATCACAGCTTGCAGCTGGTGGGACTTTTCCTTTGTGCATGCACTCACCCTTTGTGTCTATTGGCAGCAGCAGAAATATGGTGGGTTTTAACAAGTCCCACCACCTGATCATAGCCTCTCCTGTGTCATTCACGCACAAAGCCAGAATGAAAGGGTTAAGTCTCTTTAGCAGGATAAATGTTCATGTTTCTCTTGGATTTAACTGGAGGATTTCTCGTGAAAGTCATAAATGTGAAACTTCTTTAAATTTGCCCTTTTGCTGTATAAAAGAGTACAGCTGGTTTTGGTTTTGCTGTGTGCAGCTGCAGATACTTCCAAAGTTTAGAAAAGCATAATAACTTGGAGACATGTGCCTAAAAAAGTTTTTGCAGACATCTAATATGACATTTGCACACTTTTTGTACCACAGCTTGAAGATCTATCAAAACACTAGAAATAACTTTATATATTAGTTCTTCAATGAGAATATTTTCAGCTTTTGTTGTTTTGTGTACATTGGCTTAGTACTTTTAACTTTCTGTTTTCAGATTTATCTCACCCATATTTTTAATTTTCTTCTTTATCTTTGTCGTATATTTTATTTTCAGTACCATTTCTTGCAATTTCGTGTATAGCTTCAGTCTCTTACCTTTTCTAACTCCTGAATAGCTTGTTTTATGGTGACGTGTCTTGCTGCATATGCGCTGTTAATGTAAATGTGGTATTTTGTGTTGATTAAGGTATAAAGTTCTTGAGGGCATCTGTTCAGGTTTGCATGTATAATTTCTTTTCCTTCAGTGTTTTACTTAGGCCTTTTCTGAAATGTCTGTGTTATATTTTCTTTACCTGTCTGCGCAGCGAATCCCTCTGGGCTGCTTTTCTGAGAGCTGTAATTATCATGCTGTCTCTAAGACAATTACATAATTAAGTGGTTTTAATTTTCGTTCTGAGTTTGGCAATTATAACAAAAACACTGAAAAGTGCATCAGCTGCAATATGAAGAAAGTCAATCAGTAAAAGAAAATGTACCTAGAAGAGAAACACAGTTGAGAAGATTCTACTAATAACCAGTAAATGAAATGAAAATTAAAAAGAAATAGAAAGAATTGAGCTTTCTGGACTCTTTGAGACTGTTACTTTAAATGATAAACTTTTTTACCTTTGAGGATTGCAAAAATGTGATGCTCCAATAAAAATTTATAAATATAATTGTAGTAGTTAAGCATTTCCCCATGTATGGTAGAATAGAGTGCTGAAAGGGTAGCTGTTTTATTGTTTCATAATTTTCCATATTTAATATTTTAAAGACAGATTCTTTTTTTGCCCTCCCTACTTCTAGCATTGTGTCAGTCACGTGTGTGTACTTTTCATGTTTTATTGAAACAGATGGCATATCTCCTCTTTCAAGGCTTAGGCAAGGGGAGCGTAGGAAATAGGGTAGGATTAAATTATTTTGAAACAAGAAGACATTTTTCTCATATCCTATTTCTCATACACCTGTTAGTCTTTCAAGCAAGCAGTGACAGTAAACACTCAGAAACAGGGAGTGTGTTTTGGTTGTGTTCTGAGAACCCTGCCCTGTTCTTCAGTATCCAATTCTTATGACTACCTGTTTTGCAAAGCAGAAGTCTAAAAGCTAGCAGCTGAGCTTTACAGAGCTCAACAGTAATACTCCTACCAGCCACAAAGGGAGCAGATAAGGCATTTTTTCCAGCTCTAATAGCAAACCTCTCCCCTAAATCCACCAAAGTCACCCAAGGCTCAGTGCTTTTGAGAACCAGGTCACCTCTTAAAGCATGTAAACATGAGTTCAGAAGCCTGATTTTCAGCTTTTCATTGGAAGATGTTGGACAAGCTGAATTTATACAGAAATACTACAAAGTCAGGGTTTCTAGAATTTAATATATGTATATATGCTCTAGGGAAGGTTTGGAATGCTGTGAGTAAAATGCATCTTTCTGGCCTCTGGATTCTGTATTTAAATGTATGTAAATGTAAATAAATGTATGAAACATTATCCGGCGGTGCAGGGCTTGTGAGTGGAACAGCAGTGGCATGTCTGAAAGTCCAGATGAAAGAATGGCTTAAAGCAGTTAGAGTTCCTGATTCAGTCACAAGTTCCACATATGGTTATGCTGCACATCGGTGTTCAGTCAAATATTTGTGCTGTTTGATGAATTTCCATTGGATCCTGCAGGAATGTTCAAATGCCTGTCTGAGATACTTATATTTCTATCAGAGTAGTGGCTATGAGTATTTTTAACATCTACTGTAATACTTACTAAATTAATACAATAGTTGCATCAAATGTACAAGACGTTTATTTGGGGGCTCAGTCCTAACTGACTGCTGGTAAAACAGATTTCTCGGAGCATGGGGAATTCTCTGTTTGTGTCAGCATGTTTGTGCAAATGGCATAGAACTTGATCACAGAGGAAACCTGGTCAGGCAATCATTTGAAATTATCCTCTTTCCTCATGTAAACATCGTTCATAAACTTGAGACCTTCAGGATGTGTTTTGAAATATATTTTAAGAATGCTGTGATTCTAAAGCTATAATTCACTTCCAGATTTATGGTAAAAAAAGTTAAAAATGAAGTGCCTGCAATTTAGCATTTAAATCAATCTCTGAGTTATAGTGAAACTCAGAGTGAAACCTATCCTGGTAATCATGAGTGTCTAACTTCTTCATGTGACCAGGGGAAGGATTAAAGCGGTCAGGGGTCTCAATCAGTAAGACAAATCCTGTTTTCCCAGAGGTTTCCAGGGACCTTCTTGGTGCATACTGAATTATTTTGA
Organism: Corvus brachyrhynchos; assembly: GCF_000691975.1. Classification (NCBI taxonomy): domain Eukaryota; kingdom Metazoa; phylum Chordata; class Aves; order Passeriformes; family Corvidae; genus Corvus; species Corvus brachyrhynchos. The sequence continues at coordinate 314,266 of NW_008236636.1, read as the reverse complement.
GACACAAAGCATCAGAAATTTGAGCTGGCATAATGAAGTGTGTGCAGTTTAGAGCTGTGCATCTCTAACTCCACTGCTGTCACATGGCTGTGATATGTGGCCCACAGCTAGTCTGTGGTGTTCTGTTAAACAAAAGTGGTACTGTTTTCAGTTTCAAGGCAGGGGAGTAATCCACGAGAAACTTGAAAACATTCGCAGATATTTGGCTCCAGAACCTGGGAAGTTGGTTTGAAGAACTAAGTTCTTGTGTGATTTTTTCCGGGGCCTAAAAATGCATGTGTGAGGTTACATTTCATATCAGAAATTTAATAATCACAATCAAATGTTTCTCTAGTTTTCCCATAGATACATTTTACAGTTGTATCATAGTTTTTCCGGTAAAACACACTTCAGATATCAGATTTTTATTCAACATTCACAAGCCCACATTTGCCACTCAGCTTTCAGTGAGCAGCCACTGCTGGCAGAGTGCCAAGAAGGCGTCAGTACAAATTCCCATTTGAGAAGACAGAAGATTGCACGGGCATGTTAAGATTCATTATTGATCAGAACTTTGTCTCCACAAATTCAGGTTATTATTTTCACTGAAGTCAGGAGTCATACTGCTTTGATGAAGAAGTAACTTGGACTTTATCCAGCTATTGATATTTCTAAAGTGATGATCTGGCTCTAAATCTGGCTGCAATGATGCATTGCCTCACCACACAGATCTTATTACATGTGCCTGTCATTAGTAATGCTTCTGACTTCGACTCTTGAATGCCTTGAACACACAGCCTAGTGGTTTTTGTTCTAATAGGTTCTGTGTGTAAGGCAATCCTTTTACTCTTGTATAGCATTTCCAGTGGATTGCTTACTGCTGACAATCATGCAAAAAAGTTGCTGGATGTGCAAAATGTGCTGCTTTGGGAGAACAGTGCAGTACCAGAACACTTTCATGTAAACAGGTAATCTACACTGGTTTTCACCACAAAAGTTCTAAATTTAATATGAAGTTCAATATGATGTCATTGTCTTAAAAAATTCTAATTTCTCATATTCATAAATGTCTTTGTATTACTCAGCAGTATTATGGGCTAGTAAAAATTTTTACTGCAGCACAGAGGATTCCAAAGTCAGTGGTCTGAAGTTGCTCTTTTCTTTGCTAGAGCTTGTATGAGTTGATGGGAATGTCAGTGAGGTACAAGGTGAGTAATGAAGCCTGGATTTGGTCTGGTGTTTTTGGCTGCCAGTGACTCTACCTCCCTCAGTTCACACTGTGTGACAACACCTGTACCACAGCAGCAATACCTGCAGAGTGTTCCTGCAGAGCTCTGGCAGAGCAGCCACTGCAAATCCACCCAAACCTCCTGCACCATGAGGCTGAAACGCAACCCAAGCACGGCCAAAGTGATGTTGCTTGGAGAACAGAGGTGGTCTGAAAGCCAGGGTTCCCTTTTCTATGCACCTGCGCTACCATTGGTTCAGTGCTTGTCTGACTGCTTAGCTAGATAATAAGATGCCAGGTGATACTCCTTTTGCAGTGCTGAGCAATATTTTAAGTAAAAGCTTGATGACTGGACTACGTACGTTTATCCCTTCAGGTGAAATTTTTCTCACTAAATTCAGATACTGGCTTTACAGATGTCTATTCTAGGTCACAGCCATCTCATTTTACTGTACATGTCTGTGTATAGTGTACTACTGTATGCTACACTGTACAAGTGTACTATTGTAGATGTCAATGTTTACCATTGTAGATACTCATATTGATAATTTGAATGTCTTATTTCAAACTAATGCAAAATATGACTGCATTCCACTTTGCATGTTACTTTACCATGAGTACTTTTTTTTTTTGATTCCCATTAATCTATTTGCAGTGAACAAGCCTGTTCAAGAGCTTGGTCTTCCAGCTCATTAGTAACAAGAGAAGTACATGGGATTCTAAAACGAATTCTGTCTAAACACTTGTCCAGTTTAACTCACTTTCAGGGATGTTGTCAAAGCCTGATTTTGGAAGAAATCTTTTTGATGTCATATTAATTCCATTCAGGACACGTGATAATGAGCAAAGGACATTTGTTAGTATTTCGTTATTCAAGCTTATATCCAGGCTTTCTACTGTGTCTGTACCTCAAGATTTTTGTGTATTTTTCATTTGTCTTTATGTTTTCAGGCTCTTGCCTTTTGCCATTTGCCCTGTGTTCATGCATTTTTATAAGTCAACTAGCAGAGTCATTGCTGCAAATATAGTAATTTTTGCTTTTTTATTTTGTTTGTCATGAGTAACAAAAGCCCCAAACATAATTCTAGCTTTATATACCTTCTTAATACATGTTATGCATAGTACGGATTCAGTAAACCCTTTGGCCTGGTTGAAATGATTTTCTTGTTTGTTTTTCCTTCATAATTTTAAATAAAGATAAATTAATACAATTTAAAACTTTCCACTAAAAATATTTATTCATCATTACTTGGGTGCATAATGACAGGAATCCTCCGACATTGGCTTTATTTTTATTTAAAAGTATTGAAATATTATTTAGTTGAAACCTCAAGCAAACCAAATCATAGCAGTGCCTTGCCTCCCTGAGTCTTGCACTTCACCCACCACAGAAATTAGAATATGGAAAAATAAAAAATCTACTACCAATGAGATAAAACCAGCACAATGCAAAGGAAGATAATTACATTGCTCAGCTGTCACAAGGGCAACATAAAAAAATGAAGTGACTCATCTCTCTTCACAGGCACAGCCTGCTCAAACATACATATATAATTATTTATTTGTATGGTTTTGATTCTTTAGCCAAATGTCTCTACTTTATAATGTGGTTTAACCACTTGGGGATTTTTGTTCGAAGAGTTAATTTATAGTTTTATCATTGAACCACAAAAAACTCTTCTGGGCTCCAATGTAATTAAGTCGCATGCAAGTGCTGTATATCATTAAATCTCACTCTGTATGAGTACATGAGTTCAAAGACAGCCCTCCTGCAAAGATACAATATGCAGTGATCAAGGGCTGCTTTCTAGTGAAGTCGTATTCCTTACCAAACAAGTGTATCAGGCAAGAGTATGCTCAAGACCTAAACATCAAAACATTTTCATATAGCATTGTAATTTTGACTTTGGAGGTAAGTGAACAATTGATTTAGACAACATCTTAAAAGAAAGGGACTCATATTTATAATTTATAAGTGTATTTTTGAGAGTTTGACCTATGATGTTATAAGCAAAATCTATAAAAATTGTGATATGCAAAAATGTTGTACAGGAAGAACACTGGTATGGAATCTTGGAATAATAATTGCCATTGATTTAAGAAATTTGACAAAGTATGATACTCCCACTAGGTGGAGAGTCTGAAATAAGAAAGAAGGGTTTTTTCAGGATTGGAGATAACACTTTTGTAGAGAATTTTTATGCAATCGTCAAGCTGAACAAAGTCTAACAGTTTTGCCTTATAGAACTTAATGTAAAAGTTAAGGCTGCGCAAATAGTATTCATGCAATTTAGCTTTTTTTTTATGTTTCTTTTTTTAACTGGAAGTTATTCCAGGTTTTTGGACCGTGTGTTAGTGCTTCATGTTTGCTGAAGTTACTTGGATGAATTTAAATTTTTGAATTTTCAGCCAGTGGGTTATTTACAAATTGTTTGCTTTGACTGTTTGCCCTGCTCTATTGGTTCATTCTATTGAATCTAATTAATCAGCGTAAATTCCAATATGTGCAATGACTACCAGAGCAGATGAGAGGAACCCTTCTCTGACTGGCATCAGGAGGTGCTTTGGCAAATCAAACTGCATTGGCACACTCCCACGTCTTTGTCAAAACAAAAATGAGGAAAAAAGATAAATCTAGTAAAAACAGATCTTTTTGTGATATTAGTATGAAACTCAGAAAGCTAATGTTAAAATAGGAAACTTCCTCAGCTCTGTGAAAGTCAAACCATTGCAGATAGCAAGATTACAGAGTGAAAATAACTGTAAACAAAAAACTTGCTGACTGCTGTCATTTTTTGTCAATCTCAGCAAATATCTACTCACAGACAAGCATCATGTAGTGACCCACTTCCTAGAACTGATTTTCCCTTCTTTTATTTTTTGCAAATCTTTTGAAAAACTAGTTCAAAGGGAGCAAAAAGGGTGAATGGTTGAACTGTCTGTAATCTAACTTGGCTGAGGAGATGTGGCTGTTTGGTACGAGTTCTCTCCCCAGTTAAGGAGAGAAAACAAGCCCTGTCAGAAAGGAGCTCAGCCAGTGCAATAATAGGTCTGTGTGATAGGTCCTTTGAGGCTATGAGTTTGTTTGTACATACTAGAGATGCAAGATGAGCTTATTTAGATGTAGATCTTCAGTATGGATATGAGATGGTGCCAATGCCAAAAGAGATTGGGAAACTGTCATGGGTTCAGTACAGACCCACTGATGCAGTCAGAGCAGCTGTGGGAGGAGGCTGAGGAGCTGGAGCTGACTCAGCTGGGAGCAGAGGTGTCTTTGCATAGGCTTATAAGGCAGCCATCAAGAAGATGGAATCAGACTCTTCACAATGTGGTAACATTCACAGGTTGAAACAAGAGCAACTGAGGTGGAATACAGGGGAAAACTTTTCACACTAAGGAATTGTGATCCTGTTTTACTGGAAGATGTTACTATCCAGGCCAAATGTACTGTTGGGTGCATTGTTGGATCTCCACTGCTGTCTTCTATCTTACAAAGTCATTAAACTGTTAGAAAAGAAAGTCACAATGATGCTGTAAAAACCATTTGTATGGTGCACTATTGGAAGATACTCTATACCAATTTATCTGGTTGAGAGCTGTTTATTATAAGCTCATTTCACATAATTACGAAGGTGTGACATTACAACATTCCTTTTTATTTTTTTCTATATTTGGTGTGTTTAAATTAACATTTGAACAATATTCACCAGATTTCACTGTGACTTTTGTGGGCTTTCTAATAAAAATGCTGAGCTTTTGCCTGATCACTTTTTAGTCTTTACACCTGTAGTACCATTATTCTCTCACAGGCCAGCTCACACAGCTGTTTGATCACAGGCATCTTGACATGTCTTGTTCTTTTCCGCTTTTCTGTTTATCGGAGTTCCCCCATTAATCTCTGTTCAGTATTGCTAAGATAATGAGTTTACCACCAACCCTGAAGTAGGTCACAAATAAAGCCAAGCTCTTGTGGCGTCTGTGAATCACATCCCTGTTAAAAAATATAATTCCAAACCCAAAATTCTTTGTTCCTCACAGTACAGGACTTAACCCACCGTTGCTAAAAAAAATAAAGTCAGTAGGTTAGAAATGTATCCAGAGACCTAAACCTGTTGGTTTTTTTCCAGCTGGTTAAATATGCCATCTCATTTTTATGGTTTCCCCTGAGTTTCCATGTGAGAAACCACTATGTGCAGTTTAGCATACGAAGATACTAAAAACAAAAGTTGCAAATGTCAGACTTCAAAAGAAGGATCAGAAAATGCCCTCTGAAGATGAAAATCAAAGTGACAACTTAGCCGTGAGTAGTCCATTCCCACTTTCGGAAAGATGAGATTCTGAGGAGAGGTACAGTGCACTCCAACAGGATCAGCTTCACATACTTTCTGACAGCTGTATGGCTAATACAACCTGGGGAAAAGAAGAGATTAAAAAAAAAACAAACTTAAGGTTTAATTCCTCCTTTCAGACAAAATGCAGTTCAATTCTTGCTTCTTCGGTGGTGGGGTGGCAGGGGACACAGGAGGAAGGCCTTCTTGCATAATTTTTTCAAAGACCTGTGATACCTCAGTTCTAGTACAACATAGTAGATGATGGATCACCTGGGGAGGGAAGTCTGAGTCCTGGGTCTGTGAATAAACCTGTATATTACACAGTGCAATTACATGTTTTACTTGCTGGTTTTCTGTTGCCCATCTTCTAGTTTCCTTGTCTACTTTTATAGGAATACATTCAGGAAAGGAGTGAAGTCTGGTGGTGTGTTTGTTGAGACCCTCAAAGGTTCTCTAAAATGTGTGAAAATCATATTCTGGCTATTTCAGAAAACTAAGAAGTCAGAAGGACGACCTGCATTCTCCATGGCTTGGTGGATTTTAACGATACCGGTTCTTGATTTGATCATCTTAATTTCTAATCAATGCAAACATGTTCCCATCACAAACGATCTTTGCTAATTTCACACTATACAGAAAGAAAACATTATGAAGAAAGACTCCAAAATAATTAATTTTTTTTTTTTTTCATAATGGCTAAGAAGCTGTATTTTGCAGGAAAGGAGTCTGTTCTCCTTTCAGTCCCTCCCTGGGAACTGTTGTGTTCACAGCACCATTTGCATGCTTTACGTGGAACAAGGCTCTTTAGAAAGCTGCCTGTGTTAAATCTGCAGGGATTTGTTTTGCTTTGTGAGGAAGGCACAGAAAAAGACTTTTGGAGTAGAAGGTGGAGATTACTAACTCCATATGCAATACTGAAAGCAAATACAGACTCAAACCATGCTTTCCCTTACCTTTACCTCTGTGTAGGTCTCAGTGCTACCTGTTTTTTTGCCCAATTTACTTCTTTTATTCTCATTGCTGCTATTACTGGGAGTTATTTGAGGCTTGCTGCAGCACCAGGGTGCAACTGCAGTTTCAGGAAAAACTCCTTCAATAAAGCAACCAATGAAAGGTGACCTTAAGCCTAAAGGAGTATGTCTGGTGGAGTGCTCACTCCTGAATTAATATTTTGGAGGGCATACTATTGATGGTATCCCTGCCTTTAGGCTTTTTTCTCATTTGGGGGATTGTCATCTGAAGGGATTCTTTGGGACACATGCTCCTTAACATGTGCGATGAAGGTCAGAAATCTACCTCTGCTATGCCTCTTCTCTGTGATGCAGTAGAGGTTTTTCCACAGAGCACCAGTCATGCCAAGTTGCAGAGGAGAGTTTCTGGATGTCTGCTGGTCTCTGCTATTCTCCAAAGACATGTCTGAAGGCAGCATGGCTGGTTGTGCCCTGTCAGACAGGTTCCAGTCCCAGAGCTGTCCTTTGAGGGGGTGTACAGGGCAGCTGGAGTCTCTGAAGCCCTGTGGGGCTGTCAGTAGGCAGAGGGGAGGTAGATGGATGTCAGAAGTAGTTGGTGCTGGGGCTTTCTATGAAAATTGATCCATAGCTGAGAGGGTGTAAGCCCTCACTTCTGGCAGAGAAAACACTTCTCTGTCTCACAAAAAAAGGGAACAAAAAGTACTTTGAGATAATGGATTGTATTTCTCTCACATCTGTGTTACCCTTTTCCAGGGAAGGGCAGAGTCCATGATTATGAATAATCTTGATTTTGAGAGGAAAGAGGAACGCCTCTTGAATGTACTGATGTGCATGGTGAGGAAGAGTGATACAGAACACTGAGAGATAGGCTTAGAATTATAAATTATAGCTCTAAGCTAAGACTGGAACTCAGATTTTTATTTAATACTTAAAACTAAATAAGGGGTTTTTTTAATGCTTTCTATTTTACTGAAAGAGAATATTATGTCTGGTAGCACTGGGCTTTAGAATTTAGGATTTGCAAGAAGAATTGCAAAAGGAAATGGAAGTTTTAAAAGAGCAAGTTGACAGAAATATTTGCCATTTTCAATACACATTTCTAAAGACAATCAGTAGCCAAGAAATAAAAAGGCATTTGAATCAGATGACAAAAAAATTCTTTTTGATTAGGGTCTCCTCTGGTGTCATTGCACCACCTATGATTTTCCATTGTATTCCTAAAACCTCTTTAGTTACCTTTCTGTAATGATGAATTTGAGGGCATGGTATTGCCTTTACATCTGTCTTGTTCTTCAAATCTGTTATAATGAGCTGTTCTAAAGTCCCATTTAATGTCTATAGGGTTTCTGAAAAAAAAGAGAAACAAATAGAGAGACAAAAAAACCCCACCAGCCTTAATTTAAATAATAATTGATATATGGGAGAGCATTAATGAACTATTCAATCAGAAAACTCAAGGGAAGAAGGATCACAGAGAATGAAAAAGCAAAGGGCTAGTGTATGATGTCCATGTGTATTACATATGGAAGGTTTTCCTAGCATAACCAACACTTATTTTTCAGACAGCCAAGTGCTTGACATTACAAAATGCACTATTCAGCATTTGGAATTAGCCAGGCACACTGACTTTTCTTATGCTGGGTGTCTGCCGCAGTCTCAGGGTTTTCTTTGTCTCCAAATGCTATAGCTGGTTTTCTAAAAGTTGTTCTTTTTGCCTACTGTTTAAAAATCCATCCATGCTAGAAAGTGCTATAAACCAGGTAAAATTGTTTACTTGAGCCCTGCCAGACATTAAAGTACCAGGATGAGGAGGGAGGGCATGGGGGGGAGGGAGGGAGTGAAATGTGTCTGTTTAAACATTTTTCTTGTTCTCTATTACGCACGTGGGAAGAAAGCCATTCAAGGTGGATGCCAATGGCACAGAGATGTGATCTAAATAATTGGGGCAAAGAAGATGAGATAGAGAAATTGGGACTAGACATTGTTGCTGCAGCAAAGAAAGGCTAATTTTGAATGCTGGCACTTGCTGAGAAGGGAAAGACAGACAGGTAACTGGGAAGAACAGCCAAATGATACCGGGAATCAGTGATGAGGAGAAACAGACACCGTACAGATCAGCACTTGGTGGAAAACAAATGTTTAAAATTGTTTAAGTAACGCCTATTCCCATGGAATTATGGTGTCTCATTATATTTCCTTAACCCTTGTGAGCTTTAAATTGTACTGTTAATGGTCTTTTGAAGGCAGTTAAGTAGGTGTAGCCTCTCCACACGACACTTTAAAAGAGCTATGTTTTGTGAGGTTCTACCCATATGTATGTGAATTGTGTCCTATCTGTCCATTTCCATCATCTGAGCTGTAAAACCTGGAGTGATATTCTCTACCATATTACACAGCTGAGAGTAAAGAAAATACTCCTAAGTGTTAGCAGTGGCAAGAGCACTACAGAAAAGTGCTTTAACAAAACCATTTCTTCTTTATTCCAGTGTGCATTTCTGTAGAAAACTGATATTCCCTCCAAAATTTTAATATAATGAAAGAACACTATAAAATAGTTAAATCATTAGCAGTACATTTTGAAAAGAAACCTAAATGATTTAAAAAGAAGGGAGGAAGAAATATCACAGCAGCCTTTTAATAATCTCAAACAAAATACAGTGACTAACAGATAAAAATGTCATGAACTTTTCTGGCTACAGAAATCCATAAGAAGCTCCTAAACAGTTGATGCAATTTGTTTAGTTCATTCATGTTAATAAAGACTTCATTTGTTTCACTATTAGGAATTTTTTAATTGGCTCAAATATGCCATTTGTTTTGACTTTGTTTCACATGCTTAACTGCCAAAGGGTGTCTCAAAGTTCCATTCTTTCAGAGAGGAAAAAAGCTTTTAGAAATAACTTCTCAGTTCTTTCAATGGCAGTATTTGAAAAATCTGGGTACAGGAAAGTTAAAAACCCAAGACCTCACTACGCTTCATTCACCTGAATTCAGTCATCTTGTCATATCTGAAGAGGGATTCCTGAATTCTCAGAATCAAAAAAAGGTGATTTTAAGAAACTCTGGTTTGTTGGTGTAATTTCAGATAGTATCTTCTGAAAAATAGGTTTAATCCACTTGTATAGTGCATTATCCTTGAAATAAAGAACTGAAGAATAAGTAATCCGTTTCTGTACAAAAAAACCTTGATGTTCCCATAGCTTTCCCACAATGCTCAATCACTTTAATCTTTTGCCACTGTTTTCTTGTATTTATTTCAGAGTTTAATTTTGATATTCCTGCAGTCTACAGAGTTCACCAATAAAATCCTTCTTTAAAGAAGCACATTTTCCTGTGCTGGATACTCACAGCACTAAATATCCCCTATGGTCTCCAGGTGGACCCATTATTGAACTCCTTCCACTGAAGTTCCGAAGTTCTTCTGTTGAACTTTGGGCCTTTTCTAGCTCAAACATTGAACAGCTTCTTACAAAACCTCTGGTGACCAAGTGATTAGCAAACACAGGGCTAGCAAACTCTACCTGGTTTATCATAACTGCCCTACTAGTGTTTACTTTTCCTGGTGACATCACTGATAAAGAGTTTCCACTTGTTTTAAAGCAGGTACAAGACCACTTTTGTGAAAAGAATCCACATTCTCCACCTAAGTCTCCTGTGCAGCTCTCTGGTGGTAGTGTCAGGCAGGAATCATCTGCAGGCCCCACTTCCAGCTCTGCTGCAGGATTCCTGATGCCTCTCAGTTGAGCCCTTTATGTAGTTTAATGCTCACATTTTTATGTGGACAATGGAAAGGGTAACTTATCTTTCCCCTTGTGTCTTATACTGAGGGCTCATTGTAGCAGGGATCACTTGTAAAAGATGTCTGGGATCACCTCTTGTAAATCTCATGGATTTTATCTCTGGTCTCTATTGTGGTTTTCAGCTATTTAGGGATAGAAGTGTCATCTTTAGCCTTTTTTGAATCAAAACGTAATGTGCTGAGCTGAGAAGTGCTAGGTAAGATTTTTGCTAAGAAAATGCTTCCAGATAGCCAGTGGTTCAGTCACTGTGAGGTAAAAGTACAGCATATCCCATCCTTCTCTTTAAAGGAATCAATATGTCTGGACTTCCTTGACCCGGTGACATTTTTTTTGGCTTTTTCATATTAAGCCTTGAGTGTAAGAAATATAAGCAATAGCTCTCCTAGTCTTGAAAGGTCTTGTAATACATCCAGAGACAAGAATCATATTATTCACATCAGCCTTGGTGCTTGTTAGTGTGAGGAGAAAATCGGTATCATTCCAGCTACCAACATTAACACAAGAAAATAAGAGAAAAGCAATGTTGTGTATTAATCTTTTTAAACTGCAAACTGCTTTCTCAGCAATCAGAGCTGTACACTGATGCTAATCAGATGCTTACATAATGCTTTATGCAAGGATGGTGACAAGAGCTGCAGTGATTAAAATACTCTTGCTTTGTTCAGACTGTGTTGTCCTTTCACTTAAAAAAAACCCACTGACAAATTAACTGCTTGAAATGGATAATTCTAAAGGGACTCAAGAGTCAAACACATCTCTGTACTCTGCTGTCTTTTCACCTAATTATATTTTATTGGATTTTTTGTTTTGGTTTTGTTTTTTTTCCCCAGGTGCTTTGTGGAGCACAGCAAGATGAACATCCTCTTTTTGATGCCACGTCTTGGGACAGCTCTCTCATACTGATGTGTGTGCATGTGTTGTGCAGAGTGGCACATGGCTAAGACTGGGATGTGGTCTTTAGCAGGCATACTGATGAAAGGGCAACTCCTAATCTAAGACATGTGCTCCTGCGTCACTGCGCATCCTGACTTAATGCAAATTATAGCATTTATGTCTGGCCATGCAGTAGCTCTTTTTTCAACAGAGCCATGTCAGGAATCCCATTAGAATCTGAGCTTGATTCTTTTAGTTAGTTAGTATCAAAATAAGCATGTGTATACTAAACGCATCTAGTGCTGGTTTAAATCTCTAAAGAGGTTTCTTTCCTCTTGTTTTCCTTCTCCATTATCCCTTTGCAAAGGTCTAGTCTCTGGCAGATGAGCCAAAGAGCACATCAAGTATTAAAGACTTTGTTGAAAATCAATTTATTTAGAACCGACAAATGTGATATCCTAGTAGAAGCTGTATTTGAAGAGTGCTGTGTGCCTGTATTCAACTACATTGTAAAAATGTAGAGTGAGCATTTTGTGTTTCAGATATTCAGTGGTATTGATGACAGAGATGGTGGAACTACTGTAACCAACTGATTAGAGATATAAAGATATATCCTAGTAACTCTTTTTTCATTGCTAGATGACATGCCTAAGCATCAAAGCTGTCTCAATCAGCCTTAATCATTTTGAATTGATTATTTCATCCATGTTTCTTTTCTTAATCTTACCATAGTATAAGACAAGGCAAACAACATTTAATGCAGAGTGAACTCAGTCAAAGTTAGTAGCAAATTGAAACAAAAGCTTATTTGAAGCTTTGTGGTAATAGCAGAAACAAAACAGAATATATTGAGTTTGGGGAAAAAACACTGAGAATATTTTTATACTAAAAAGAGTGTTTATAAGGATATTAATATGTAGAACTTTTTAAAGTACCTGTAGCATATTCTTTGTCAATAAAATATTTTTACAGCAATGTGAAATTCCTGTGCAAATAGTATAGCTAAGGCCAAGTTGTGAGCATGGCAGAATGTGAGATGGTAAAGAAGAAATCGTATCAGGAATTTGGATGATCTCCTTTTCCTTCCTCCATATTTCTTCTGGAGTCACCAAAAGCAAGAGTGCAGAGTTCTTTTGCTGCAGAGTGATGTATGAAGCACCAATAGCTGCACCAAGCCAGGAAAGGAAACAGAAGAAAGAAGACAAAAGAGAAAACAATGCTTGAAAAAGTACCAGATATATTTGTCCAAAAGTTTATACTATCCATATGTCAGTGGTACAGTATTGTGAATATTTGCATCATAGTTAGAGATTTTGACTGAGATCATGCTGTGTTTGCTATTTTAAAAGCACATAGAAATGGGAATTTGTGTCTAAAATGTTCTGAGCATTTGAGACAAAGAGGGTTTGGAAGAAAAGCAGGTGTCTAACATACCTTAGATTCTAGGTTTGATTGTGGTACTGATCTGGTTTAGATTGTGGTCTGACTGCTGGCCAGAAACAAGATATTTTAAATGTCTATTTATATGTGAAATGGTTCACCCTATGTCAGAATTCTGATCAGTGGCTGAGCCAGGAATAGATCCATGTTACCTGGGAAACTAGTTTATTTCCTTATCCTGAGGTTAACTTATTATATATAATGTCATAAATTAGCTGAATGAAATTGTCTCCTACCTCCCTTCATTTTAGATATTTGGTGGCATTAATTGTATTTCCACCTTATCTGACTTCCCATAGTTATTCCAGTATATTAACACTCCCACCAGATTATTTAATCTCTTCCCCACAGGAGAGTTCTGTGTAAAATATTGAAAAAACTTAATAAGAAATGGAAAGTAAAAAGAACTTAGTAACAACTGTCATATCTCATGTCAAATGCATCCTCTAACTCATAATGCCATAAATAAAAACAAATCAGTGAGAATTATATTATGTTTTTCAAGCCTGCTGCTATTATAGGTGAAAATTATATCGGAGACAGTCAAAAACTAAAGTAAAGAGATTCTAACCTTTTCTGAGCTTCTACTACAATCACATATTCAATTGAATTGGGACACTTTAATGTAGCATTTGTCTCCTTTTATATTTACTAAAATATGAAACATAGATTTGCTTTCTTACGTGAAATATATTCAATAGTGGGATGCATCTTAACATAAGGTACCATTGTGTGTAGCTCTTCATTTTGGTATGCTATTGCTCAGTCCATGGCTACTTGGAATATATTGGAAAATGAGTAAACACAAAAGGTTTTGTATTCATGTCTGGAAATGAGAGGTAATTAAGTACCAAGAGCATGGCAAAAAATACCATTTCTGCATTATTTTGCAAGGCTGCTTTTTTTCTGGTGGGGAAAAAAGAGGTTATCCTGAGAGGAGCTCAGCCTCAAAAGCTGGAGCGTAGCTCTGCTGCCTTACAGAGCCAGACGAGCTAAAAGCAAAACTTGAGCTCCTGCTTCAGAAACAAGGATACTTGGGACACTGATTGGCATCAACATTAAGTCCTGTCTCTGTAGTCACTTATTCCAGCTGGGTATCTCAGGTGGATGTGAGATGTGGCCAGGAGAGATGTCACAATTTAAGATTTTGACCACTGGTTATAAGGATTTCTCCAGTACCGCTTTTACTTCCTGTTTGGAAAATCAAGATGCAATATTTTACATGAGACAAATTTCACATTGCCAAGTGAAAGCTTTTGCTTTTAACTCTGTCTGCTTCAGCATTCAATTTTGTCAGTCGGGGGGTTACTGCACACACTGGGATCAAGGAAGATGTTTTGCACTGATTTCTGGAATGATTCTTCATGGGCTTATTTGTTTGCAGATTAAACCCTGTCACATATGCATTTGTCGTGACACTGCTGTGTCAGTTATATAACATTGATTGGAAAGAGGTTTCCCCTTAATCTTCAGGAAAATTTTGACCCTCAAAAGGATTAATTTTATTTCTAGTTTCTTCACAGCTTCAAGAATTTCATGAAATGAATTCTATTTTTTAATGTGCTTTTCTTCTTACTCCCTCTGTCCCCAGAATGAGTCTATAATGAGAGTCACTACTGTTGTGCTGTTGCTATATCTCATTATCCACAGACAGAAATGAGAACTGACCATGGCACAAGATTAATCCGTTCCCATTCCAGCATCTTTAACTTAACATGAATGGAAGTCAGCAGCATGTTTGCTTGTTCAGGCTGTGACAGGAATGAGAAATGGGACAAGGAGGCTCAGTTTCCTTCTAGGGATATGCTTTGAAATATTTAAAGTCATGAAAATCTCAACCAATAGATGATTTATATAAATTTTTCTAGTTGACCATCTTTTAAAACTAAATATTAAATGGAGGGAAAACTAAATATGCTTTTCACTACATCTTGATCCTACAAGAAACTGGCAAACTGCTTGTGAAAACGGTAAAGGTAACAGCATATAGAAATGACGCCCAGCACACGGGAGTCATTCATATACAATCCATAAAGCTTTCCCTTCTCCAATAAAATGTTGGCAAAGAAGCATGTTGGTGTTATTTATGGTAAGAATTGTCAAAGTTGGATTGGAAAAGAGTTTTTTGTGTGAACTTGGTCCAATGTGTGAGCACAATTGTAAGGATTTTTGTATGTCTGCACCATCTCCACATCATTACATTCCAGTTTGAAAATTTCCCTGAGAGGCCACGCCTTTGGGAAAAAATTATATTGCTAATTTATAGTTGCTGCTACTTCAAAAGTGTTGGCCTAGATTTCTTGTTCCTTGGCCATCATAGTGGCATATGCCAATATTTGGTGACAGTCCAATCCGGGTAGCTCAGCTCTGTTCCCTTCACATACTGCGTGTTTCTGTGGTGTTCTTGCAAGAGCATTACATAAAATGAGCTGATAGAAAGACATATGATAATAAGCATACATGCCTCAGGCTTCATGGTTGTAAAATGTCATTCTTACACAGAGAGCATTGTTAGTTTGAAGTCAGCAGTCTCAATAACCCATTATGGCTTTGTTTACTCAAGGGCACACAATAAGCCCTAGTTTCAACTCCCAGCCAAACACTTCTCTGCTGAAACGCACAGTACACCATCTCACACCCAGGCTGCCATTTACCTCAAAGGCATTATTTCAGCACATAATTTTCATAATATAAAGTTGCCAGCCCAAAACCAAAGCCATTTTTGACTCAAGGGCACAATTATTTCATTACTTTGTTCTTGGGTTAAGTACCCTTGAAGTACCGTGTTTCT
Source organism: Corvus brachyrhynchos (assembly GCF_000691975.1). Taxonomy (NCBI): domain Eukaryota; kingdom Metazoa; phylum Chordata; class Aves; order Passeriformes; family Corvidae; genus Corvus; species Corvus brachyrhynchos. The sequence goes on along the minus strand of NW_008236636.1, from coordinate 298,853 downwards.
ATTGCTCTGGATCGAGAGAGCACAGTAGGTGCTGTGCTCTGCCATGTGGAAGTGAACTGTGAGACTCTGGAGTAGCCACATTCCCAGAACTGCAGAGGCTGAAAGACAGGAGAACCTCAGAAATGGTTGTGGGAGGAGTGAATTGTGTGGAATAATTTTGGTAAAGGACTTGTGCACAACATATTCTCACATATGTAAGGGGGGAAGAAGGAAAACCAGAAATCAAGCAATCAAGCTCCTTTGTTTCTTCACCCTTCTTATTTTCAGCATAAAATACAGCCAGCAGTAAAAAAGACAGGTGAGAGAAAGTGCACTTTTGTACTGCTTTATACTCTGAATTCCACTCCATGTATGGGACTGTGTCTCCCCTGCTTGTGCTGGTAATTGTTTCAGTTGAGTCAGAAGTCAGCTGCGGTTTCAGAAGTTTTGGTGGGAAACATTATCATAGATGCACTTTTATGGGTTTCAGCACTCCAAACTCTAATTCCAGTAACTGTAAAGAGGCATGTGGCAATTAAAACATTAGCAGAGTTATCTTAACCTTCAGATGGTATTTAGTGTGGGTTCAGACCAAGTTTCAGGCAAAGGTACTTTTCTTATTTAGTAAGAGTTGGTTTATTCTCCCTGTAATTTGGACATTGACTGGTGCTGTTTTTCATTAGCATATGCTAGATGTTAAATAAATATAATTCAGATTATGAATTTTGGCAACCTTGATCTTGGCTTATGTTTGAAGGTAATTTGTAGTTTCTTCACTTTCATATTAAGTTTTAATTCTGTTAACTACTAAAGGAAATACTTAGCTGTGTAGGGTTTGGGTTTTTGGTTTTTTCTTTAATTTTATTAAGATGCAAAATGAATTAATCTCCTTCCCTCTAAGAAAATTGGAAAAGCAGGGAAAAAAAACCTCTTCTCATACTCAGCTGGATTCTGTAATGAGAGAAGCAGTTACGGGGCTGCCCATGGTGCTCCTTGGGGACATGGCAGCTGGTCACTTAAATCGTGGATGACCTCTTTCTTGGGAGTGTTTCACAGTTATGTTTTAGGAGCACGTTTGCCTGCAGTTGTTTTTTCATGTCTTTTTGCCTGTTTTGGCAAGCTTCTCAGTTTCTTGTTTCTGTTTTGTATCTCTAGTACAAGTTTTCTCTCTTAGTAACTTCTTTTCAGTGTTGAGTGCAACAGAGAATCTTGTAAAGCTTTTGCCATTTTCAAGCAAAACAAAATTAAGCAGGTAATAGGAAACCCTGGGCCAAAGCAATTTCCCTGGGCAGTAGTGAGTGGCACTGTGACTGCCTTTCCTCCTAACCCACTGGGCATGCTGTAATTGTTCCTGTTGCATAGTCTGTATCTTTCAGCATGTTCTCTCCTTATTTTCTCTGAAAAACAGTTATTTGCCTCTTTTATTCCTGCCTTGCTCCTGACCTCTTTTTCTGGACCATGATTGAAGCTGAGCCACATTTAGTGATGCAGTAATTTTCCTACACTCTTTTTTCATTAGAAATCATGGTCTTGGTTCTTCTGTTTGCTGAGTGTCATTGCCATTTCTGTCTTCTTTTTTCCAACACTGTGTCTTTTTCACTTGTGTTATCAGTAGAAGTTCCAGGTAATACTGGGGTTTCTGTGTAGTTGTGTGGGTCTTTCAATACCCAGTTTGAATGGGACCCTTCCACACTGAACTTAGAATTTAATGCTCATTTTTTAATGCTGTTGAGTTTGGCTTTGTGCACATAGGTAAATATAGCAAGAGACATGGCCTGCCCAAAATGCAAACAGTACAAGCAGGTGTAGAGGAGATGAAACCCAGAAGGAGATAAGCAAAGGAAGTAGCTCACTCCATTGCAAAAAATAATAGCATTTATTCCTTTATTTTTCTATTTTGAGATATTTCCATTTAAGACCTTCTTTGGTCTTAAAATGTTTGGAGTCTGTGTCAGGGAATCTGAATTGTAGGATAGAAAACGCTTGGAACATAAAAATTACTCAAATTTATGCCATAGATACATATGGCTGAGAAGTGGTCTTCTGTTGCCACCAAGATATCTTAAATGGCAAAGTAGTTGAGCAAGATGTCATTATACAAATAAAAAGCTTCTCCAGGCTGGGCACTCAAAAATACTATGTTTCCTCTTTATACATAGGTATGTCCTGCTGACTAAAACCAAAAGCCAAGGCAACGTGGTAGCCTGACAGTGATGGAGCCCAGAACAGCTGCCTGCAGAACAAGCCAAGAGAAGACTTGCTTCCTGTCATGGAGTGCTCTGCCAGCCCCCAGTGGTTTGCGGCCCAAGAGCTTTCTGTGTCTCTGTATTCCCATGACTTGCCGTTGCCAGCTAAGTGGCCAGACATTATCGGGGTGGATTTAGACCCAGAGCAGCCCAGAGAGTGGGGAATGCTGAGGGACAGTCCACCTCATTCCTCTGCCGTCAACAAGAGATTAATTTACTCATTCTGTTTGGGGGTGACAGGTGACCTCAGAGTCTCTTCTTGAGCTGAATGTTTTATGAGCGTAGCAGAACACTGATTCTGCAGAACACTGATTCTTCCCTGTTCATCAGAATGTGAAAATAAATGCTACTTGGGAGGTCATGTGTTTAATGCACACTATGGGTCACCATCTTTTGAAAAGCTATTTCTTTGATCGCGGAGTTGCCAGCAGATAAAATGTTAATTTGTTATTTCCAGAAGAGTACTGAGGAAAAGAAGAGTTATTTAAAAATAACTAAATCAACACAAAGCTGGGATGATATTGAATCTTTCCGTAAAACATAAACCTAATTCCTCTATCTGATAGGGGGACCAAAGCTTGGCTGCGTGTCACAGCTCACTGGGTGTGACATTCTGAAAACAGCATCTGCTCCACTCCCGGCAGTCATTTTTAAAAAACAATTTGCACTTTATCTCTGTAGCACTGAGAGATCACACATCAGCCAACACAGTCAGGTATCCAGAGTGAATCAATGGCTGGCTTACCTCCCAAGGTCTGTCACCTAGTTTTATTACTGCTGATGGTGGAGCCTCCAGTTAAAGGGCAGCATGAGATGATCAATTTGTAGATAACACTAGATTTCTCACACTAGTTGAGCCTACTGGGGCACAGTTTCCTTTAGAGTAATGATATTATCGAAGAACTTCCAACATAAACTTGCAAAGAAGTTTTCCAGTTTTATCTGCCACATAAAGGCCCATGAATGCTTTCTTAAATAGCAGGATGAAAGACAGCAACAATAAGAGTAACAAAACCAATAGGTATATACAAGAAGTAGTGTCTCAAAAAAACATGCTTTTTGGCAACCAGAGGCAAAACCCCAACATAAACACATAAAGTGGATATAAGGCATGTGGTAGTGGGATATAGTATCACGTTTTCCATCCTCTTTAGGGAAGGCCACACATACTCCCTGTGAATGGGAAGCAGCTGGGAAGTAATATTTATCAGCCTGAAACATATACTAGGAATCTTCAGAGTAAGCTATATTTTGCAAATTACGCTACTTGAACTGCCAAGTGGAAAGATGTTTAATGTGAAGAGTTCCATAATGAAAGGATTTTAAGTTTAAAAAAAAAGTTCCATCTTAGCTTGCTATTCTCTGACATGGGAACATAAATACTTGCTAAGGACAGTTGAAGACTACCCCTACATATAAAACTGTAGTGCGGTGGCCTTGTGTGGTCCTATTGAAAGCAGCACTAAATCCCATGTTGTGTCTCTGCATAGTCTTCCATCAGCTCCTCTGAGTGTGAAATTCTGTCAGATCTTCTGTTATTTCAACCATTTTTTTCATAATTTACTGCATTTTGTAACTCTCTATGACTTGTTATCATCTTTGTTTCTCACTTGTTCTCTAGGTCTCATCATCTGTTTGCTTCTAAAGATTTAAAATTATTCTGGAGTTATAATCCTGAGCATTGGTGGGGAAAGAAATTTCTGTCAAATATTAGTACAAACTTATTCAGTCCCCTTGCTGGCCTTGACTTGAGAACTCATCTTAGTCCCACAAGTTTTAGATGGATGAACGGTGTGGGTGTGAATTAACAGCACTTTAGTGTTGACTGTTAGAAATCAGACGAAGGATATTCAGCCAGGATAAGTTTAAAAAATAGGTCCTACAAAATCACTCAGCTTTTTAATAATACCTTGGATAATGGTGCTATATTTTCAAGAGACTTTGTAGTTTGATGTGAGTTGCATCATTTCGAGTTCAAGGAGAAAGATGTCTGCATGTTAGTGCAGCTGCTTTTCCTAAATACGGAAATTTGAAGGATCTAAGGTGAAAGTGTCTATCACTCTTCACTCCACAAGCCCATTACTTGTTTATCTTACCCTGGCTTTAGCAAGGATGGCTTTAAAATAATACTTGCAAACACAGAAATAAGGAGTGGCTGTGGCTGCAGTTGCCAGAGAGTTTGGATTTGCCAAAGAGGGGTAGAGACAAGCTTTGTGCCTTGCCTGCAGTATTACCCTAAGCTGGACAATCTGAAGGGTATAAGGAATAATGACGGGGTGTTTGTGAAGGGCAGGGGGCAGAGCTTTGCAGCACCTCAGTCCAGCACTGATAGACATCGCAATATTCAATGAAAGGATGTTCATCATCCTCTCCCTGCCAACTTTGTGTTTCTAATTTTGCACAGTATGTTTACATTCCCTTCTTCTTTCCCCTATAATTATTGCATTACCTGTCTTCTGCCTTCCCTGCAGTTAGCTGTGGATTTAGCAGGAAATGTCTGGTGATATCTGAATATGAGTCAGAATCCATCCAAAAACACAGTTTATGTGCCATATTGATAGCCTTGGGCTTTTGCAGAATTCTTACTACCAATTATATAGAACCAATTCTAGAGCACAGTGTTTCTTTAAACAAATTTTATATCTAAAATCTGTGCCAGCCTTCTTACTGAAGGGCAGATAAGAGGTTTGCTCACTTCCTAGTGAAAATTCGTTTTTACTGGTTGACTTGATGATTTGAAGAGGAAAATAATTTAAAATAGCAATAGTGTAGATAATTATGCAGTTTGAGTTCAAGAACAGGTTCTCAGCATTAGACAGAGTATTGTTTAAATGCTAGGGATGACAATGATTAAGGCAAATAATTGATATCCTCTTTTGAGTTTTACATCTGTAGCCCTGTATTCTCCTCAGATACTGTCAGGTGCATACTAATGAGGAATTGCTAATAATTGGTGGGGGTTTTGAGTATATGGAGCTGTGAAGGCGGGACTAGGTAAAGGAAATAGTTTTTTGTGCAGTCCATATCTGGTTTGAAGCATCAGACATGTTTTATTTTACATAAACTGTAATTTCCTGGGAAACACTGGGTACTTGTTTATAATTTTTCATCACTTTGATGAATGGTCAGGTTGTTTTTTTGGCATTTGTGTAACACTCAGCCAATCCTTCCTTACTTGGCACCCGACCTTTTTCATGTAGACACACTTCTGTATACATATTTGTTCACACTAGAAATACACATAGATTTTTAAACTCTTTACCACAAGTTCTAAGATTACAAGATGACTTCACGTGCATTAAACTACTTTCTGAAATTTCTGAGTTTATAATGGATAAGGTTTCTTTCGACAATGTGTCTTTGCTGTTGTTGTGCTTGTGTACAGAACCAACCCAATGATAAGCATAAGGTAAATCTACTGCTGGACCACATCAAGATCTTCCACCCCAAATATCTTGAACAACACTCTAGGAGCTACAAGAAGATCAAAAATGTACAATTATTTACAGTCGTGAAGATGACGATGATGTTTCAAATAGAAATTTCACTGTGCAAATATCAGTGCAATTCTAGAACAGAATAATTAGAAAAAACTTCAGAGCTGTTTTAAACCCATTCCAGATATCTTTTAGATGCCCTCAAGAGTGACAGAGCAGAAACTGGGTAGAAATTCACACATTGGAGATAAATAAAAAAACCCAAAGACATGTCTTAGTTGGTAATTCAGTCTAACATATCAGAAGCTGCCTTTAGTCCTTTGCATGCAGTCTCCAAGCAATCAATTTTGCTGATGCCTACAAGAAACTGGGGATCATTCTGTGCCCTTAGAATGGGCATCTCAAAGGGAAATTAGTACTTGTTGTGGAGAGGCCACAAATGAAAAGTTTGCAAAGTGTTCAGTGGAGTTCAATCTGGGCAATAACATGTCAGAGGAAGAAATTTAAACCGCACTGAAAAGATCTCTGGTACTGAATTCACATTTTAACTCTGCACAATCATAGTGAGTAAAAAAATAGTACTTTCTAACTACCTCTTACAGTGGTCTTGATATTTTTTAAAGGATGCCATTTTATTGGTGGGACTAAGATTACACAAAAGCCCAAAGCTACCCTAGATTCTTATCCCAGAAGCATGGAACGTGTGCTCAATGCATTTGGAGCAAAGAGCTTCATTCCACCACACACTGAAAAATATCTCTATGGCTGGGGTTGTTAGAATTCATCACACAGCCCTTGAAGGATGTCTGTCAGAAGTCTAGAGTCCCTTTGGAGACAAAAGAAAGAGAAAGACATGATTTCTGTCAACCCTAAGTAGATAAGTCAGATTAATAATTCCCTAAGAGTACATATTTCTCTCAATTTTCTATAAAATTAGCTCATAAAGGAGACAGCTGGATCATAGATACTGAAACTTTTGTGAGATCAATCTCATCCAGACTGTCTTGGCATGTTGGCATATCCCACAGCCTAAGTAACACTTGTTAATATATTCAAGAGGAGTTTTGGGATAACAGCACTATGCTGAGGTACTAAGTTAATAAAGTTATTAACAGCCTTATGAATGCAATTAATTAATGATTACCTTGAAATTAATAGCCTAAATATATATCCAACTCATGGTGTAGCCTAAAACATTAATTAAAATTCTTTTTTTCAGTTACTTTCTCACATGAGAACAATGGGGGATGAGGAAATTAACAATATTTTTTGGTGTCAATGTTGATGAAATTGGAAACTGAAAAGTGGAGAAGTAGCGAAAAATGGCACCTCAGCTTTCATAAATCTTTTCACTGTGTTTGAATTCTCTGTGATGTGGTAAAAATATTTAGAAGTGTTAAGAAAATGTGTAGAGGAGAACAACTGTCTTTGACTACAAAACTGAGGGGGTTTGTCCATTTATATCTGTAAGGTCTATTTTTGCAGGCAAAATTACTGTAAAGGTGTCTGTTCTTTGGAGTTCTCTCTGTACAAGTGTGTAAATTTAGTCTGTACCTTTGACAGGAACGTCACCAGCCTTTTAAATTTTGATTCTTGGATTTAATATTTTAATGTTGAATCACCATATTGCCAGGAAAAGACAAATCCAAGGTGAAAAAATAAGCCAGAAGGCCTTGCCTAAAGCGGTCTTTTCACTTAACTAAAGCAAGAGTGACACCACCCCCCACTCTCAAACCATCATGAATTACAGCCACAAGTTTGACTTTCCTGACTCAGCTTGGCTTAATTTTGCATCCTCTTATTTCTTAAGCTTTATATAGCTTGATTTCCTTTCTGCTGTCAAGAAAGAGAGAGAAAGAATCATGTTTCCCCATAAATTCTTTTCTAGATTCTGTAATGTGAGATTTGTTTAATAAATTACATAATCAGATACTCAAACAATACCTTGTCCAAAGTTTTTTGACCTGAACCACTGACAATACTGTTTTCTCTTGATATTTCTGTGTGAAAAATGTTAGATTTTTAGTTCCACAGAACAGCACATGTCCAGTAACTCCACTAGTAACAGAATAGTTTATTTTTTTGTTCGAGACCTCAAGATCTCATTGAGACTTCCAGTTCTGTGAGGACCCGAGCTATGTCTTGCCCCTTGTGCCTGTCTGCTCTGCCGTCATGCCACCTGTGGCAGAGGTAGCCAGCCCAGGACACAGCCCAGGAGGGAGCCACCTGCACAGCCCTGCTCACCTCTGAGAGATCGGCCTGGCCAGTGGTTGGGATCACGAGGGCGTTCGGGTTGTGGTGTAGAGCACACCTCACCCATAGTCTGGATTTTGCCTGATCTTGCAGGATCTTTTACTTTAGGGGTGTAAGTTATGTTTTGTATCACACTGTAGGTCTCTGCATAGAGCATAAAGAGCCACAGAAGATGCTCTTCTTTTGTGTGAAATGATGGTTACCCAAGGCTATGATTCAACTGTGCAGTGTGAACAGACAGCAGGCTACAATGAATCTCGTACCTCTCAGAGATTTATTTTTTTGGTTGCAAAACGATATATCAGACACTGGTGAGTAAGAATAGTGGCCTGTAAATCCCACAATATAAATCACTCATGGGAAGCGTTAAAACATATATTTGGAAACATCAGTATTTCATCTGAGGTAATTGAATTAGTTCATAAATAAAAGAAAGATGTGTCACCCTTATTGATTTTTTCTTCTTTGAATATAATGGCTACAGAAGGGAAGGAGAAAGGAGAGGACAGGAGAGACAGAGAGAGGAAGAGAAAAAGGGAGAGGAGAAAGAGGGAAAGGGAGAGAGAGAGGTGTTTTGCAGACTCAAAGTGGGAGCACTTCACAAGGGCAGCATCAGGGAACAAGATACTTATGAGCTAAATAGAATATAGGCACTTTAAGAATTTGATCACGAGTTTGCTCTGCTGAATGTTTAACAAGGTAGTCCCACCCAACTCAAAGCCACAACTGATCTGGTTTTAGGTAATCATCACTAGTGATTTCACCCCATTTTAATTACAGCATACTTAATTAGTTCATGGTGGTTGTGTCTGTGCTGCAAAGTGAGTACACTTTGAGCTGTGCCATGCAGTCCCGTTTGCTGACTGAAATCTCTTGGAGTATATCAAAGCCCTATGGGCATCCAAATTTCCCACTAGAGGACACTGGGATACATGGGGATACGCTGCAGCTGGAATTCACAAAGAGAATTCAATCACAGAGATCCACACATTGCCCCATGGCATAAGCCCAGCTACTGTATCATGTGAAATAATTTTCATGATTTTTTGCTCCTTCTTCCAAAATTTTAAATGCAATTTTTATATCATATGTGTACACTCAGTAATAAGAAGAGAAACTTAAAATGATGCAATTATTTTTGGAAGCCACTCCATTCTGCTACAGGAGTTTGGAGAAATATGCATGTTTGTGGGCATATTCAAAATATAATATGGGCAGATCACTTATAAGTTTAGTTGATATGACAACCTATCTTGATGGAAATAGTCTGTAATCTGCATTACCTTTTGTTAAAAGAAAAGACAGACAATTTGATTCATTTCTGTGATACAAGGAATTTTCTGACTAGCAGGCTGAATTTGAGTAGCAAATCCCATTTTCCTCCTACTAATAGATGTTCTCTGCATTCCAACTGAAGTAATTAAAACTTTGATTTTTTTAAAAAATGCAGTTTCTGGTACAGATTTGATAAGGGGTATACACTGCACTGATCAATTCTAAAACATATTTTAAAAAACTCCTTTCTTGTTCTTGTTTCTTCTCACCTTCCTGTTTATCCCATTCATCATTTAAACTCTCTTTTCACATGGGATTCACCTAACTTTAGCCATCTAGATGTTAAAAATCTAGTCTAAGCGGGAGTCAATGAAAAGTAACAAAAATTTTCTGAGGCTGATAACAGTTAATCCTAAAAAAAGTATCTTAGCCAGGTTGGAATTAATTGCTCTCTGCAAGTGGGCTACCCACTTACCTGTTACAGGAAATGCAGCCATCTAACTTGATCCAGAAGCCCAATTACTATGTAGGAAAAGTTAGGTGAATAATGTCTGTAGAGTTAAAACTGTTTGGGGGAGTAATTCTTGGCCACAATTTTACATTTCCAGATATTCCTGTACATATATGTGGGATTTTAAAAAAATCAAACCAACAAACCAACAAAAAAAAAAAAAACAAACAAAAAACCCAAACAAATAAACAAGAAAAACCCCTACCAAAACACATAAGCAGACAAACACACAAAACCCTCCACCATTCCAAACCAATAAACCTCCTAAAATGATGCTAACATGTCTGGTTTCTACCAGAAATTTTCTGTTGACATCTTCTTGAGTTATCTTGAGAATCCTGGAAATGCTGTCCCTTTATATCTAGATGGTTGAATAAGGCATCAAGATGTTGGGCCTGCTTGAGACCTTCTAGAGCTACTGAGAAATCCAGTCTTAAACTTCCAGTGTACTGCACAGTCCCTGTGAGTTAGAGCTCTTCTTGTGTTGCCCTGCTGAAGTTTATGGTATGCATACCTGATTTTTTAATCTATAATTATTTTTATGCAAGAGTGAAACTAGAGATTTTGCATTGTTACTTAAGGTGGCTACTTCTTACGAAAAAAATTGTTTTCATTAAAAAAAAAGCAAGAATCTTTTCTTCTTCTCTGTGTCCTATACATGATACATTTTAAATACATTTGGTTGAAGAACATGAATCTTCAAGCAGTACCTTGAATTTTAATTCTTTTTGGTAGCAAGCTTTTTGAGTTTATCAATATGTTTATCAGCTGTATTAGCCAAGCTACTTAAGGCATCCTTGGCTGAACATTTTGACTTCACTAGTGATCTAGCAGCATGGAGATTCTTTCTAGAATTGATTTTCTCCTCTGATTCTGTTGATGTCACTTTTCCCTGCCTCAGAGATCCGAAACAGTTGGAGAGAAGCAAGAAATCTCCTTGCAAACCATAATGTCTGCAAGAATGACGGTGAAAAATTGTAGTTTATCTCTGATTATTTTAAAGGAAGGCTTCCTTAATCCAGAGTTACAAAGTTGTTGTTCTGTAGCATTATTATGACTGATGTTTACTAATTATTCTTTCAGGACTGCATTCTTATAGATTCTGCAAATAAGAATTAGTAATTTAAATACAATCTTCTATTAAAAACATCCTGATTTGGTGCATTGAAATGTTTGCTTTGATCCTCAGAAGTGAAAGAAATATCACTTAGTTACTTCTTCATTTTGTAGAGAACATAATTTAATCCTTTGTTAAACAGGAACCTCTGCCAGAGCAAGAAACAGCTACTGAAGCCAAGAATAGATAATAATAAACATGTTTTTGCCAGTCGTGATGAACTCGTACAGCCCACCAATATGTGCTTGTTTGCTACACATGGCTGGGAGGCAGCCAGGGGCTGTGTGTGGAGGGGCTCCCACACAGCTCCTCCGGGATCTGCTGCAGGGCTGGCTGCAGGAGCAGCCTCACCCCTCTGTGGAGAGCTGGGGACCACCTGTGGCACAGCGGTCGCTCTGTCACAGCACTTCTGCTCCAGCGTGCTCTGCCTTCCAAACCTGCGGGCTTTTTGAAAGACTTCTTTAAGGCTCTTAAACACCAAAATCAGCTTTGAGTATCACAACTCCAGACCACTTACTCAGCTATTTCCTACTTCTGTGCTTCTAAGGTTTCCTGGTAGCTAAAATTCTGTTTTCTGTGGGACCATGAGCATTGCAGTTGGATCTTTCAGCATCTATCTTCCATTCAAACGTGAAGGGAGTCCAGCAACATGGCACTTCTCAATGCGAATGCCGTCAAGGGAGCGATCTGCTAGCTATGCTCACGACATGTCCAAAGTAAATCAACAAGATGTGACCTTCCATGAAAAGTAGTTACAACAGCTAATCAGTACAAATTACTTCTAATGCTACAGCTTAGTGGCAAGGGCACTTTTCCTAGGATGTATAGGATTCCTGGCCTGGACATCTCCTCGGTCTAACAAAGTTCAAAGGCACAGTTCTCTCTTCTGAAGTTGTGGCCTTTGCCATCAGGCTAAGTTCACTTTTGGATAGGGCCAGCTATCCACAACTGCCTCTGAAGATGTTACAGCCAAGAGTCCAGAAGAGGATAAGGAAACAATACAGAGAAGCTAAATTTGCACTTTGGATATTGAACTCTTGTCTTTAACTGAGACAGCCTGCAATCCTCTTGTTTTAAAGTCAAAGATCATTAATTAAATAGAATAGAGAAAAAAAAAATCCTGGGATCAAAGTCTAGCACCTGGTCAGAACCACAGGCATTAGTCAGGTCAATTTACCATATCAGCTTTTGTTTTGTCTCTTTTTATTCCTCTATCTTGTTCCAGCCTTGGGACCTCAGAGACCAGATGTTAAAATGTGGTGATACCTTTTCACAAAGCACACTTACGATGTTGTTTTCTGTAATTACAGTGGGAAAGTGCTTACAAAAGGAAGAAGAAGAATATTTTTAGAGAGGAGAAAACTTTTGATGAAATCTGAATGCTGTAGAAATAGAAACCCAGCTTGACTGCAAACAAAATTAAGTGGATGAAGCCAGGAGGTGGAAAAGCTGTGTTCCTCATCACAACTCTGCCTCAGAAGTCCTGACAGAAAAAAATGTTGAAAGCTACAGTTTTTTAGAGCTGAAGCTGGCTTCTGAAAGCAGCTCTGGTATTTTCTAAATGTAAGAAGTGTATGTTTTAGTTTGGGATTTTTAAAATATAAAAGTTACTAATAGACTCATACAACATTGCATGAGTGATATCTTGACACTAAAACTCCTGAACAATAAATCTAAAGTCGAAATACTGGACCATTCCTTGGCCTTAACTCTATATTGATTCACTCACTGCATAATTAAAATTGACTTACCCAGAAAAAAATTACATGTTATAGTTAATGGTGTAAATTTTGTATGTAAGAGTGTGGTAGAAGTTGTGTTACGGATCAGAGATTCCTATGTAGGATAAAGCTGTTGAGAATGAAGCTCAATCAGGTATTACACTTGTACCTTGTATACTTCACTGTGCTAGACAAGGCACGGACAAAGCTGTCAAGGAAGTGGTTTTGGTTCAAACAGGAGGGAGAGGTGTAGGAACCCAGAGTGCCGAGAATATTTCTCTGCCTGTTTTTAGGGGTTCTTACCCCCCTGAACAGCACTGTTTTAACCTCCAACCTTGGAAAAAATTACCAACAGTCAGACAAGAACTAGAAAATACAGTGGTGTGACTTAGGTGATAGACTACTATGTAAGATTGTCACAGGATGAAAATTTTAGAGGTTTTGGGCTTCTCTTTGTAGTAAATAGATAAGAGTAAAAAATACCAAAATGGAGGATTGTTGTTCTCTAAACCTTCTTCTCCTTCTTCTACTACTCCATATTCTGCAGTAAAAGTAGTTTGGAATGATTGGATAGAGAATACCTCAGTTCCTGCCCATGTTACTGAATAATTGGTAGGAAAGTGAAAATAATGTACCTTTTTAGTAAATATTGGTTAAATTATCTTTAAAAGGCTGTGTATATCTTGATAATTAGAGACTTCACTCCTGCTTTCTGTGCTCTATGCTGTACCTGGGTCATGCTAGTGGCTCTGTTCTTCTGATAAGACTTAATAAACAACTATCTGCCAGCATTGAAACTCAAGGAAAAGTCTCAGTTTATCTTTGAATTTCCTTGCAAGGGCTTTTAGAAAATTCTCTCCCATCAGGAGGGATTTGATTTATGGCATGGTTCAGTGTCATGTTATGAGTAACATATTTACATGAATGCCTCAGATCAACTGATGATCCCATATACCACATATTCATCTGTTTTTCAGACACATCAGTGCTACTAGCACTTTTGAACAGAATTTGTACTTTTGAGGTTGAGGGTGATTGAAGCAATTTCTGAAATGACATCATCCCAATCCTGGATGGGCCAGTGGAGACAGACATTTTGAACCAATACTGTTTAAAAGCAGAGCAGTAAAACAGTAAGAACACTTGTCAGGTTAGAGGTTCATAAAAATAAACACCGTGCTCTTCAGACACAAATTACTGGATAATACAGAAAGATTATGATTTATGAAAATATGAACTGCAGATATTTTCTGTCATGTACTGAACTTCTCCTGAAAATTATAAGATTATTTACTTTTTCTGACCCTGTGGTGTACTGGGGGCTTTTCTCCTATTTTGGTTATTGTCACAAATTTTGTGTCTTACAGAATCACTCATCCTCAGAATGTCATCTGTCCGCTTTCCCACAGTCACATTTGTCTGTTCTAAATTGCTCACAGAAAAGCACCCCACCCTCCTTCTTTCATGCAAGTGCCATAAGCAACCTTCTCACATAGGGTGAAACACAAACACATGCTGCCAATGGAAGGACTTTTACACTAAGTAACCCCTAAAACTATTTTTTTCCTTTAGCTGATGCTAAATAGGTGACTTCAGCCGTGCAGACCCTCAAGCTCAATTGCCCAAAGCAGTTACAGGCTTGAGCTCTTAGATACATCTCTCATACACTAAAATATCTGTGTATATTCTTGTAGAGTGGCACAAAGATTAATCTAAATAAGTTTGTGAGGCTTTTGAGGAGGACTTGATTTTGATTGAATTGATGGTTTCTGCTGTTAAACAAGGTCTCCTTTTTTAGTGCCTGGCTAAAATGCTCTCAGGTAAAATCCTTCAAGAATCCCATAGCTTATACTTAATAAGATTTAATTATTTTACAACTTATCTCTTTCCCATTAGTGCTCCTCCTGCATTTGCCACATGCAAAGGAGCAATCCAAGTGCTGAATTATGAAAAATAATTCCAGTGTAGAAATACGGGTAATAACATGCAAGGTCAAAAAACAGGCAAGAGTAATTTGCAACAACTAAATTGCTTGATGTAATACTTTGGCTTGATAGTCTTTAAGAGGAGGCTTTACATAAGTCAAAGGTCTTTGGAGTAATATGCAAATCAAAATCCTACCACTCTCCTAAATCCTTTTAATCCAGTCGTTAATCTCAATAATGACCTAGTTTTTGGAACCTTTACTGTGTTCAGCCACTTAATCACATTACCTAGTTTGCCCTTTGCAAACTTTTAGAGGAGAAATAAATGTACATAAATAGCATCCTGCTATAATGTAGCTGAAGCTCTCCTGAACAAGAGCAGTTTTATAGCAGAAAATTCCATAACACCTGCTGAAGTTTCATGTAGCCGCTCTGTTTAACCATAACTCTGAGATTTTTAGAACATTGCATGAAACAGAGGAAGAAAGAGGTGGATACAAGATTCTTATACTTACCTGACAGTTGTTAGAGGAACATCAAAATGAAGAATAAGAAGCCATTACATACTCTGGATCTTTTTCTTCAGTTGCTGTACATTGTATGATCACTGACATGCCTAGTCTACTGTAAAAATAAATAGTGGAGAAAATCTCTGGATTCATGTGAGTTTTGAAATTGTAGAAGAAGAAAATTATCAACCATGATAACACACAATAACTTTTTCACATCTTGCTCTTACAGAGAGTAACAGCGGGTTTAGATTTAATGGAAGACACAATTAATGTCAGAATTCCTCAAAAAGGGAAGGCACAGACTGGCTAAACCACTGCATGTACAGCACTCAAATACTCTCCAATACCAAGCACATTGAAGCCTGAAGTTCACTTAAAGCAATTGCTTGGCTGGTAAATAGTTTCTGTGCTTTGTGTCTAGGGAAGCTTGTCAGAAGAGTTTTACACAACAGGATGATGCACTTCCTGTGTAATTCCACCAACGAGATAATCACATACCTACCTGATTGTCAAATATCTATCAGACAGGCTAAGCACACTTTCAGGTGATCTTGTAGAAAAAGATGGGCGGGTTTTATTTTTTTTTTTTTTATTGTCTTCTGTTTTATTTTATTTCAATTCATTTTACTTTATTTTTGAAAGAACATTCTTATAACAATCATATTTTTAAAAGCCCTGGCTCTTTTATCTCTGATCTTTCATAGCCATCCTGCACTTGACTTGAAGTTAAATAGTGTTTTTAGCAGTTATGCCTCAGAGAGAATACCAGAGAGTAAAAAAAGAACTGCTCTCCCATGAAGTGTGTATAAAACCAGACAGTAATGTATGCACTCTCCATAAGGAGTCACAAAGGCTAAAAGCATTTTCTAGTTCTCTGAAGCCTAAAAAACCATGACAGATACAATGCATGCTCTAGTAACTAGATACAACAACTCTGAATTGAGTTTATCATTATTGTGAGTTTCATTTTTTTTAACCAGTGAAAGTAAAAGAAAGCCAAAAGTAGCAATAACAATAAAGAAATTAATGTTAATACTACTGTTGAGGATCTGAATGGTGTGAGAAAGCCAAGCATCTGCTATTGAGTACAGCTTTACAAAAATTATACTAGAAATCTTTCACCTTTAACAGAACATTAAAATCTTTGCCTAGATTTTCTGAAGTATCCCATTCTCATATCTGTGGAAGTGATATAATTTTCAATTATATTGCATGGCCTGGTGTAAAATCTTTCAGAAGCTTAGCATTTTCCATCACATTAGTGCATTTTCCAGGAGTTTTGTCTAAAGGATGATTACTTTAGCTCATAAATCCCACTATTATTTCATTTTTTTAGCCTTTATATTATTTCAAAATAGTTCATAGAATCATAAAACCATAGAAAGGTTCCAGTTCAAAGGGACCTTTAAAGGTCACTTAGTCCAACACCCCTGCAAGGATGAGGAACACCTTCCACTAGTTGTGTTGCTCAAAGCTCCATTCAAGCTGGACTTGAACATTTCCAGGGATGGGAAGGCACAGATTCTCTGGGCAACCTGTTCCAGTGCCTCACCACTCTCACAGTAAAGAATTTACTTCTAATATTAAATCTAGCCCTAACCTCTTTCAGTTTAAAACCATACCCCCTTACCCTATCTCTACACACCCTTGCAAGAAGTCCCTCCAACTGCCCCATGTCCTTCCTATGTTTGGGGCCTCAGACCTGAGCACAGCACTCCAGGTGGGATCTCATGAGAGTGGAGTAGAGGGGCAGAATCCCCTCCCTCAGCTTGCTGGCCACACTTGTTTGGGTGCAGCCCAGGACAGGTTTGGCTGAGTTCGTGACTGCACCAACCAGTATTCCTTGTAACAGAGAAACAGAGAATGGTTAAGGTTGGAATGGACCTCTGGAGATCATCTACTGCAAAGTCCCTGTTCAAAGCAGGGATCAGCTTTGAAAAAGTTCCAATTTCTCTGTCTTCCCATTCTTTTGAATAAAAGATGAGTGTATGTACCAAGGGTAAAATTAGGCACACATATATAGATATACTTTTATGAGAAGAGCATGTAGAGTCTCTTCATGGTTAGCATTCACAAAATTGCATGTGTTGGCCTTCATATAGCTGAAAATATCCTTTGTACTGAATTTATGAAGCTAAGTATATTTAACTTGGTCCTGCAAGGCTCTGCAGATTTTGTCACAGGCTGTATAGGTTTTTACCATCTCTGATAAAAATTTTCCATAATATTTAACATCAACAATACACCTTTGATCATTTGAATAACAGTAGTAAATATAATTTGCATGGAGTGTAGTGTAGGAGAGGGCAATGCTAGTATATGAAAATTACATCAAGGTAATATTTCATTCTCTATAATGACAAACAGAAAGGAGAACAACAGCCTTCTGGCATTTTTAAGGTGGCATTTTCCAGCCCTAGTGACTCATCCTTGAGGCAGTCTCTGAACATTGACAGATACTGCTCAAATGGTTACTTTTCCTTTTCAAAAACTGCAAGCCACTTCTGAGGCACCAAAAAGAATGTATTTTTTTCAGTGATTTTCAAGCTGCTTTCTTGATGAGCATAGAAAAAGATCACAAATAATTTTATTTCTGTATCAGTGGCTACTGCAAAACAGATATCAGCTAGAAAGATAAAGGATGCAGCAGTATGTAAACATAGCAATTGGAATGGAAGTTGGCAAAACTAAAATTTTAAAACTCTTAAAACTTTTGCAGAGATGGGAAAGGTAGGATAGGGAAAAGACTGTACTAATATCCACATATATAATATCCCTGTTCCACGAATATGCTTAGTTTTATCCATTTAAATACCCATAGCAAGATCAGCGACCAAGAACACCTGCAAATATCTCCAGGTTCAGTACTACTGTAAAAAGAGGAAGATTTTGGATGAGGGCTGGAGGCAGGGTACCTAAGCTAAAAGTACACTGAACCATAGAAAGGCTGAGGTTGGTTTTAATTGGAGTCTCCAGTCTGACCTCTAGGCTGAGCAATTATCAATGCTAATTGCAAAGTGAGGTAAGTTTGTTCAGGGCCTCACCTACAGCTTCCCTAAGCAGACTGTTCCAGTGCTCAACCATGGTCATCCTGAAGAGGCTTTGTCCTGTAACATGACTGGATTTCCTTTCTTGAGACTTTCCACTGTTGCCTCTTGCATGTGTCCAATATTATCCATGGGGAATGCCATCAGCTCTAGAAGGCAATCCAGTGCACATGAGTTGGAGCTTCCTTCTTGCATTTCATGTCTTTCTACATGCAAGGACATTCAGGTGACTGTTCTTCCCAGGCTGAACCTGTCTTCATTACTGCTCCTCCTCGTCAGGAGGAATAAGTGAATTACATGTAGGAATTCGGCTGCTTGCTTATGCCCAGATTTCTTTATCTGTTTATCATGGAAGCAAAGGCCTTAAACAGATCACAGGGTCATTTCTGTCTTTCCCAACAAGTACATCACCTGTCAAAAGTGAGTCAGCAATGTCTGTGCCAGTTCTGAAGGACATTAGAGACAGTTTTGTTCCTTTTACTAACATCCATTCAGACAATGGAAGCACAACATTTCACCACAGTGCAGCAGGTTCTGTGTCTCCACTGGGTACTTGTGAGTGAAGATATCTCTGGCAGAAGAGGAAATGTCTGATTAAGAGCGGAGTAAGTCTGCTGCTAATTGATAACCTGAAGTCCAGTGCTATATGACTCTAATGCAATCTGCCAGATCAAGAAAACTGTGCTGGCTTGTAATTCAAAAAGATATGATTCAGATGTGGAAAAAAAAAGAAATAGGGGGAGAGGGAATCAATATTGGGAAATCTCATCTTTAGCTGCCATCTGAATCCTCCAAAGATTGAGCCCTCTGTAATTTGAGATATTAATCTGGATAATCTGCAGAGGTTGGCAAGATAAAAAGGGAACACCAGATAACAGAAAGAAACCTCTTAACACTTTATCAGGCCCAGTTTTCATGTCAAGCACAAAAGAATTGAAAGGGCAGGCATAAAGATCTGAAGCATTTCAATACATAAGGCATTTGAAGTATGCTTATATTGCTCTGGTAAATTATTTCACTTGATCAGCAAAATAATGGTTGAGGAAACCTGAAAGGATAAAACAGTTATCAGATGGATCCTTAGGGAAAGCCCAGAGTGAAGATGCTGGTGATCCCATCATCATCAAGAAAATGCACAAACAGTTCAATTTTAATTGCATCGGGATTGTTTGGGTTTTATGTAAAAAATTCTTGTCTTTTGATTAGTATTCTTCTGTCCTCTGCATATTAGCTATAAATCACAGAATAATAAAGACAAAGTTGGTTTTGTTTAAGTGCTTATTATAATTCCATTTTGTCTCATTTATACCCTAATCAAATAAATCACACAGAAAGTTGTCCAAGGGACAGAGCTAAAGGAACTGACAGTGAATCAAGAACTTATTGTCCTGACATACAAAGTTTTAACCTTTGTTAAAGGACATATACTTAGTCTGCAACGAAGAAGAGCAAAAGGTTGAGCTGTCTGAACCACTTTGAGGCTGAAAGCACTTCCTCTGTTGCCTTCAGAGTCCAGCATCAGCCCAGGACATTGGCTTACACATTGCAAGTAAGAAAGGGCATGGCTCGTTAGGGCTTACAGGGCCAGGTAATTTCATAGGAACAAATTAAATATTTTTGTAGTGCTATCGACAGTATCTATTCTTCAGTTGCGACAACAGTGCTGCTGGAGGTATAAAATTACGAACATGACTATGTGCCTTGAGGTTCTCCAAAGAGCACAGACTGCTCCTCTAGTTTCTGAAGGCAGCACAAACCTGTAGCCATGACCTTAAGTTTGTCTGTGGGATCATCTCATGTGTCTAAGTGCCTATCTGGGAGTAAGTAGGCAAGGGTAGGTTGCATTCCCTAAAAGACTTAAAGTATTCAGGTAAAAATTTACCGTAATAAATCAAACCTCAGGTTAGTAAGATCTTTATGGGTTTGCTTTTTTTTTTTTTTTTTAAACTCAGAAATACATGTTAATCACAGAGGTTAATGTTAAGATATAAAATATCACTGAGCATTGGGGCTGGATAGTTTTGTAAGCAGATCATACCCTGAGGTAAGGACACTTTCCCAGGCTCCCTGGGAGGTAGATGTTACACCATATGTGTGAAGCCCTAAAGTAGTCCCCATTGAGCCAGGCACTATACAAGCACACACAAACATACCTGCCTGAAAGAAGTTTCCATGTGAGAAGCAGTGTTGACTCCTTGTCCCAGAACAGATAGAAGTACGAAAGGATATTTGGGATGAGATTTATTTCACTTGACTTCAGACCTCTACAGTGCAGATCCCATGTTTTAATCGTGTGGGAGGCCTTGGCTGCCCAGCAGCAGAAGCTTGGAGCCTGAACACTTGATGCACCTCTTCTGATGTCCCTGCAGTGTCAGCTCACTGGTGCTTCTTACGAGCTGCCACCGATCACTCAGTACCATGTACTTGCCTTCCTTGAAATACTTATTTTGCACAGGACAGGGAATAAAACATGAATTAACAGAACCTTCCTCTGTGCTCAAGCCAAGATACTTATATATGATCACTTAAATATGCACCCGGTATTTGTTTTCATTATATACAGCATGCAAGAGAAAAAAATTGATATAAAAATGGGCATTAAACAGTATGTAAGAAGTTAGTCAGAATTATTATTTTTACACTTAGGCAATTGTGTTTATATCCTATCTTTTTTGTAAATAGGGTTGTCTGATTTTTTTTTGCCTGTTTGTTTTCTTTTTTTTTAATCTAGACCCAAATATGAAGAGGCATGAAAGCTAAAATAAATCTTGATTAGATGTACTTCAGGGTATATATAACTCCTGTGAGAAGAGGCAATTCATGTGAATGTAATGGGTTGCCTGGCAAAACTGTAAATTCTTCAAGGACAGAACAGAGCACCAACTGTGCATCAGTGCCATTCTGAGCCTGACAACAATACAGCGAGAGCTGGAGAAATGCTTCCATAAGGTTGTTCAACAGAAAAAAAGTTTCAGGACATTTAAATTAATTCATTATTTTGGTCTTGGATTAACTAAGTCTTATATGGAATCAGTAGATTCATTCAGGTCAGCTGTATGGAAGGTGTTCACATTTTCTTAGACAAAATTCCAAAGTCACATTTTAGCCAAACACAATTTTTCACCCTCTACCACAATTCTTTTCTCTTTATTTTTCTTGGCTTTAATTTTGTCATCAAAACAATAAGTAATATGTAATTTTCATAGCCCTGTTCCTATGCTTCTGTGCACTATCATAAACATGTTTCTTTGGAAGTTTTAAAAAAGACCAGGCTTGCTTACCACTATCAAGTTCTGTTCCAATATGTAGGGGGAAAAAAAAAAGATATTAAGTATAGAGAAAAATTACCATTACTATAAAGTAGTATTTCTCTTCTTTGACCTTTCTGGTGATGTTATGATGTCACAACTCTGCAGCTTTGGCCTATTTTTTGCATAGCCTTCACTGGGCTAGACTTGATGGAAATAAACATCTTACATAACAGTCCGGCTGTGCACTCAGCTTTTTTCCCTTGTCTATTTTTTTTTCCTGAAGGAGATTTTCCCAGCATGAATTCTGTATGTGCAATTAACATTTGCCAAATTTCATCTTCAAAATCTGTTAGGGTTTATAAGAAGATTAAGATACAGAGCTGATGTGTTTCATCACCGTTCCTATGTAATCACACAGCTTTACACTAGGAAAGAGAGCAAGAGGCAGGTTAAAACTGCAGTAATTCCCTTGAAAGGAGAACTGAAATAGAAGGCTCTGAATGTGAGACTTTGTACTACTGGGGTTATTTAAACCAAACCCTTTCAGGAAAGAGCAAAGATCAGATACAGATTACACTCACAGACATAAAAAAATACCCTGACCTGATAGCTTTTGCTGTTATGTTAATAGCAAAGAG
>NW_008236636.1:236807-276902 GCF_000691975.1 Corvus brachyrhynchos | reverse complement strand
CCTTTTTCTTATATTTTTTTGGCTGACTGTGTAGCAGGTATTTATACAGACACAGTCTGGACAGGAAAACTTCCTAAAGAGTAAAAGATGAAATACGTGTGCAGAAATATTTTTACCCAAAGTGAATACAGAAATAGGTGCATATATACCAAGAAAAAAAATATGCCGGAATATGTACTATAGATTGGCATTAACCAAGTTGCATATACAGGTTTTTAAGTAAGGAAAGTTTGCAGACAAAATTTTGCAAAGCTCTCAGAGTTGTTTACTTTCTAAAGTTAAGTTGCAGGAGATACCATCAACCTCTGCTTTCAAAATCACTGAAAAGTTTAAAAATAATGACAATTAAAACA
The DNA here is from genome assembly GCF_000691975.1 of Corvus brachyrhynchos. NCBI lineage: Eukaryota > Metazoa > Chordata > Aves > Passeriformes > Corvidae > Corvus > Corvus brachyrhynchos. Next base: position 276,549 of record NW_008236636.1, on the reverse strand, counting down.
TATTATTTTTGGTTTTCTTGTCAATAATCTTTTGTTATTCCAGCCTTATGCCTTTAAGTTACTATATTTTACTCCATAAAACTTAGGCAGGAGAAAAAGTTTACTTAAAAAAAATGAGGAAGCTGAAATTTATGGCAGTCATTGGGCACTCAAGCTGGGAATAATTTTTTCTTTAAATTTATGGTACCAGCTCTTCTCTCACACCAGTTTCACCCCCCATATTTCCATTGGCATTAGTGGCATGACCTGATGAGGTAAACAGAATCCTAATGGATCAGGCCTACAGTTACCAAATGTGTTAAAACCTCTGCATTAGACAAGAAATATTTGATGTGTCACAGTGGACATGAAGTAGCTCCTTTTCATTTTTAATAATTAAGTACTACCTAAGTCTGTGTCCTTTAATTAGCCTAAACACTTGTGTGCTTGAAAGAATGGTCTGTAGTACTACAGACCTGAATCAGATGAAGGCTCCCCTCCATCAGTTCAGGAAGACCCCATTTCCAGGTGCAAATACAGGATAAAAGCAGGCAAACTTCCTCCACCAGCCAATCTACTGCATTAACAGACATGAAATCAATGTGCAGCACATAAAAGAGGTTTTTCCAAGCATTGTGTGAGTACCTCTGTCAGCAGGACATGAGACAGAAATTCACTACTTTCTGCTTTCTTTCAACCTTTCTTTTTCACCATAAACTGTCTATTAAAATAAACCTCTTCCATGTACCAGAACCTTCCTAGAAAATTGGTGTTGCAGAAAATCCTTGTGAAAGACAACTTGCTGAAACAGAGGCTTCTAATTGGTCTGAAAAGTAGGAATAGGGGAAAAAACCACTTGCTAGGGGTGTTTATGCAATCACACCACACTGTTCAGTCATACTGCCTCCCTTGAAAACCCTGATTTCATTTCTACTTGTGAGCCTGACTTGTGCAATTGACTTCCCCTTGAGTTTTCTTTCCTTCTAAGAGTCACAAATAAAAGATGACAAAGTGTCATGACTTGAAGTCAGGACCACATGCTGGAAGTACTAGTAGAGGAAGAACAAGCACTGCAGTTCAGTGAAACATGATCATTGTCCCAGATTGCAGCTGAAAAACATAGCTACTCCTTAAAACAGGAAGTCAACCTCCATCCATGTGATGTATATTTGAGTTAAAAATGCATTGGTTATGGCATTCAAGTGGTTAAAAAAAAAAATTGGGCACACAATCATTTCTGATGTGAAATGGAAATGGAAGCACTTAATTAAATAATTTGTGTAAATTTCTCATGTGTCAATGAAAATCTCTGTATCTAAACTACTGCAGTTTTACAAGGCTTCAAGCAAACAGATTTAAATTCCCCTTCCAAAACCAAGTACAAGAGATCCACATATCAGTTTACTGGACTGTATATGTATGAGTAGCCCAGAAAACATGGAGAATAATGTTCTGTAATAGTTCATTTCCATTTAAAGAGAAAGGGTGATTTTTTTTGACACTCATTGCTAACCAAGAAAAGGATTATTCACTTCACAAGAATAAAAAAATTGAAGTCTTAAATGTCTTAAAACATCACCTAAATTTAATATAATTAGAAGTACAAAATAAAATTGCATCAATCCCAAAAGTGTTATCAGACATAGTTTTACCTTAGTGTTATCTCATTTTTTATGAAAAGACTTTAAATTGATGTCTTCTCCACTCAAAATTTTTCAATAGATAAAAATATTTTATGAAAACATTGAAAAGATATGAACATATATGAAAGTATTTTATGAAAATATTTTGATTTTTCCTGACAAAATTGATCAGGAAAATGTTGAGTTCTCACAAATGTCAACAGTGACCTCTTTTCTTTCACATATGCACTAAACGTCTCACTTGTACTTCAGTAGGCTGATAAAATATTTTCTAAGTGTAGTTTGCAATCAGAACTTCTTCTATAAAATTAATGCCCTGTTCATTCAGAAATAATAAAAATATCATTAAATCATAGAATCTTTGTAGGACACCTTCTACCAATCCAGGTTGCTCAAAGCCCCATCCAATCCAGCCTGAAACACATCCAGTTTTATGGCACCCACAGGTTCTCTGAGCAACCTGTTCCAGTGCCTCACCACCTTCACAGCAAAGAATTTCTTTCTCATATCTAATCTAACCCTACTGTTTTTTCAGTTTAGAATCATTCCCCCTTGTCTTGTCACTATATGCCCTTGTAACAAGTCCCTCATCAGCTTTCTTATAGGCTCCTTTCAGGTACTGGAAGGCCACAATAAGGTTCCCTGGAATCTTCTCCAGGTTGAATCTCTTAAATCTCAGAAATTATGGTCAGCCTCAATCTGTGTGTTAAACTCTTCTTGAGATGATAGAATTATCATGTCCAAGATATCTTTCAAAGATAAGAGGTTCTTTCTCCATACTCATCTTTAGACATCTGTACTTGTTTGGCTCCTGGGTGGAGGACTCTAAAATTCTCAATCACTGACATTTTCTAAGAGTTACCTAAGATTGGAGAGAACTGATTTAAAAAAAAAAAAAAAAAGGCAAAACCACAAAAATATAATTTTGGTGTACAAAAAGGCTTGTTGATACCACAGCTCCACTGGAAATCAGCAGCATACAGAGTTCTGTAACTCAGATTCAAACTTCCATAGCTAATTTAGGAAAGTAAACCTTCCCCTTCATCTTGTCTATATACAGAAATTTTGTTCTTTCATCAGTATAATCAATGATAAAAAAAAATCTATCAAGCTTAGTAATGCTGAGTTTATAACAAAATGAATCTACAGATGCAATTTGTGATTTCTTCATGGCAAAGCAAGTTCTAAAGTTTGGTCTGAGATAGTCAAAGTAACAGCAAAAACTAAGTGGAAACTGTATGCCCACATTATTTCAAGCCAGGTTTCCAGAAGAATTTATGAGCTTCATGAAATTTGCGAGTCATGGACAACCATGCCTTTTCCACTTAGAACTGATACATACTGTGTATGATTTATGAGCAACACTGGTTAAAAATTGGACGCCAGTTGAATATGTTCCTTAAGCCAATTTTATGTACATCTATAAAATTGACAGATACAAGATATGATGTCAAAACAGAAAGGATAAACCAACCAAAAGTATTAACAAGATTTAATGCATCACCTCCCACTTCTTCAACTGCTGTTCAAGAGAGGAGGAAGACACTGAGAGGTTGGGGGGTGGTCTCAGATGTCAAATTTTAACAGCACTCACTTTCCATACAGATTTGGAATATATAATCACAAAGGGAAAACACAAAAGCATCAGCTAGTAAAGTATCATGCTTTAAGGTGCTCCCAGATTAGCTATTACTTAGCTATTGCTAAGTTACATAAACTCTGGTGTTACATGAGGATTCTTAGTTAGATCTGTCACTGAAATGTGCAAACTGTCACGCTCAATGGCTTGGAGCAATAAATAAACAGTAACAGTCCCCAGACATAATTTAGAAGGTTTTACAGACCTAAAAGATATCCTTTACCTCATGCTGCTCAGTGGAACAAAGTATCCCTCAGTTCTGCATCCCTAACTGCATCCCATGCTGTACATACACCTGCCATTTCCAGGGCCTAAACGGACTGGTCCAGACTGAAAACTTTTTCCTGCTTCCTGTGGCACTCAAGCCAGAGGATTTATCCTCCCGTGAAAGCAGAGTTTTAGCAATTCCTACATAACACCTTCTGCTGCCTCATCCCTTTTACATGATGTGAAGAGGATGGACTAACATGAGGGTCTGACAACAAATCTTCAACATTAATTCAAGCAACATTCTGATTTGTTTTCTATCCTGTTAGTCACGGCCTTCCTTCCTTTTTATGCCCTGTATTCATACTCATCACACAAAGATATTAATGAGCAGGTAAAACAGATGCTGTCACCCTTCTGAATCAACGGAAATTTACACAGGGAGTGAAACTGGCTTTATCAGGTGATATTAAAAATAAAACCTCTTTGGGGCTTGGTAGCTTTAGCATAAAACTTGATGAATTTCCTAGGTTTCTTGTATTTGCTTTTACTTCTGCAGGGACCTAGGAAATATTCCAGGAAAACTTATGACCCCAATATAATCTTTCTAGAAAATAATTCAGAATATATACAATATATCAGAATAGATACAATTATATGTCTTCCTTGTGAAAAGCGTCATTTTATACTTTCTTGACTGCATGTGCCCTTAATAAACATTTGCCTAACTCTAGTTCATGACATTGATGGCAACTTGACTTCTCTTGAGTTTGCAGTTGAGTGAGTTTTTGGGCCAAGATCTTTCTGACTGTATTGCATACTTTTGTGGGAATATGGGAACAGAGGGCTCAAGAGCATCATCTGAGCCCTCCAATCCAATTCTGTCTGTAAACATAGCGTGTAATGTTCAGATGGGCCTAGAAAGAGGAGCTAATTCCCTAGGTCATGGTGAGCAAAAAAATCCCAAAGTTCAGCCAATCAGACCCAAGGCGAAAATATTCCTATGACCACTGCTTGTAGTTGAGCCAAAAAACCTCTCAAGAGGTTTTAATGCTCTTAGCTAGCTGTGGTGCAAGTGTACTGCTTCATAGGAAGGCAAGAAACCCAACAAAAACCCAACCAAAAAACCTTCAAATAAACACTCCAAAACCCCAATTGTTGCTTATATTCTATAGAGCTTCATTTTGTTAGTTAATTAAAATAGAATTAATTGGACTAAAGGCAAATGCCTACTTGTATGACATCATTTGATGGTCAATGGAAAGAAAAAAAAGGGCAAATTAATTTCTTCCTAAAGTAGATATTTTAAATGGTTTGGACTTTTGCACCTTAAAATTGTTTAATTCACTCCATTTGTTGTAAACTAGGTCTAAGATATCTAGCTCCAAGGTAGGTGCTCACACTGCAAGCAATCATTGAATTAGATTAATCCCATGCTTGAACTGTAAGGAATATTTTATTGATTTGAATTAGAATTGCTGGCTTTTTTCTTCCAAAAACATTCTTGCTTTTTTCCTTACACTCTGAGTGACAGGCAAAACAGATACATATCCTGAGCACACATATATTTTTGTCTTATTTGTTCCAAAAAAGTTGAAGTAAAAGACTTCTAACTGAAAAGCAATGAAAAATGATAACTGCAAATAGTATTTACCAGCTGTGATTTCAGCCCAGATTCAACTGTTAGAAATATATAGAAATTGAATTTTCTTGAGTGAAGAAGTGATACCACTCATTATAATATATATGATTAATGTGTGATTATTTTGAAAGGAAAATATCTTGTAATACCAGGGTATTTTCTCCAGGCTCATTGTCAGGCAAATTCTTAAAGTTATTATTTGAAGATTCCCACAGTCATCACTTAAAGCTCTATTCAGCACCAAATACCAGCCCCTGCCTGAACAAGCTGCACTTAAATGTTCATTCCCACAATCCATCCTCTGGTGTTTCAAAATGGATTGCTACTTGAACTAATCTGTAAGGCAAAATTCTTTCTTAGTAAAGCTGCTAGTGTCTTATCTCACAGAAATTTAGAAATTGTCCTACTGCATAATGTAAATGTATGCAGGCTGGACAAAGATGATTCCTGGCTTGTGCAAGTACAGTTTTCATGTACAAAATAAATATTGTATTAATATACAAAGTATATGCACTGGTTTGGGCACAGATCTTTCTCATTCCCATACAAGCAGAAGCCTGTATTAGCATGGTGGGATCTGGAGAGCAGAAGAGATGATTCACCACTGGTCCCTGCAGTTTTATGGACCTGCATATCCATGATCATATCCTATGTTGTCAGTGGTACTGAGAACTTTAAAATACTTAAAAATCCAAAGTTCTACCTCTGGTCTAAGTATTCAGATCCTTTCCCACCAGCACCTTCACGTGGTGAATATTGACCTGCGCCTGCTTGCCCTTGTTACCTGCTGTGAGGGAAGCATCAGGATGGGTCTGACCTGTTTGCTAAGAGGACAGAATCAAAAATGGAAGCTGCTTGTAGTTAAAAATTATATATCACCAGTAGATTTCCTGCCCATGTACACAACTAAATTAAATAGTTCAGTCAGACATTTGTGTACCTATAAGAATATTGTCCTTTTTTTTCTGTTCTTCACCTAAAAAGAAGGGATTGTACCTTCTCCTGATCACCCTGTATACCTGGCTGCTACAAGCTTTGTCTGCCTTGTTTTTTTTAAATTGATATTTTATAAAAAGTCTTTACAAGCCTTCCTGATATGCTTCAATGAACTTTCAGACAAAATAGTAGGTAATAATCCACATCACTCTGAGTCTTATCTAAGTATTTTTCAGAAGCATTGTATTTTCAACTTCTGACACATTTAAGCACATTCCTTAGATGAAGATTGTTGTGCAAAATATTTACAATAAAACTCAACCCCCTGTATTCTTACAATATTATTTTCTTATTTTCAAGATGCTGGTCTGGATTTCTGTCCTTTGTATGTGATATATATTCTCAGCCTTGCATTTTGCATTCTGAACCATAAAGCTAAGCTTTATTAGGACAGCTGAAAGATTTAGATCTTCTGCATTAGCAGTGTGATGCTTAGCAGTAAATTTCCCTAACCTTCTGGATAAAATATAGTCAGCCAAAGAAGAGTTTTTAACACAACAGTGACACCTCTCAGGTGCTGCAGCAACAGATACAAAACCAGTAGTCATTCTTTTGCCAAGCTTAGACTGAAGTGTTAGAAGGGACTTTTTTTTTGACAGAATATTTTATAAACACAAAAACATCTGCTTCCTTAAAATGTCTTTGGTTTATGCCTTGGCTTACTATGTTCCTGCTTGGCTTTTTCTTTTCTGGCTTTTCAAGGTTAGGAATGAAAATGTGATGCTTGAAACTGTTGGTTGGCACATGCTAAGTGTGGACATTTTGGAACTTTTGGCAAGGCAGTCTGCCTTTGTTATATAGTAAACTTAAAGCTTAAGGGGCCTTAAACCATGCTTGATGGATTTAACAATAGCTTAAAGACATCCATTCTGCTTACAATAGGACTTCAGCACAGTGAAACAGTATTTACCAGGAGGACACTTTATTGTTGTTAAGAATTTTGGTGGTATTCTCACAACATGATTCTAAACATCTAAGCAGGTACTCCAAGTCTGAAACTGACACTAATCCCTGTGCCACTAGTGAGATAACATATCACTGTTGTTTTTCATGTTCCATTTCCTTGGAAAATATGAAAATTAGAGTTTCATGAATGAGCAAATATTAAAAAGTAATAAATTTTTTAAAAAAGAAAGCAGATTATGTTTTTATGTCTCTAGGCCAAAATGGTCTCTTGAGGAATATTCAAGATTAGAAAAACACACTTATTCGTGCAGTTCTATTTCAAAATTAAGGTCAATTTATGTAGTCTAAGATAGCAACCTAAATCTACTATGTTGATTCATGCCATTAATTCATGTTTGTTCATATCAGAACTGTGTTTTTGGACAGATTTCCCAGTCATCTCACCTAAATATGCTTCCGTCTGCATATTGGTGTAATCTTGGAGCACCTAAATTAGAATCCTTTAGGATGAAACTAAACCAGCAGCACTCAGCATTCTGCTGAACACCAGCCCTCCAGCAGCAGCACCCCTACTCCAAGCCAGCTGCTACTTGTGTTCAGTCTTTGGGAAAAACTGACCCAAAGTATCACACACAGCATGAGCTCTGGTTCCTCTGTGTCTGTGTCTCGCTCTGTGGGTGGAGAGCCATGTGCATCCCCCTTCATGCACGTGGTCTCTGTCATAGAAAAAGCACAGATCTGAACCTCAGCTGCTGCTCAGTGCAGGTTCTTCCTTTAGCATCACTGAAGTGGCACTGATTAATATGACTTCAGGAACAGGGTCAAGTGAAATGTTTTTGAATTGAATATATGGCAGAGAAAAGATGTTACAGACATTGATTTGGCCTTTTTTTTTTTTTAAGAGACATTTCTTACTCTTCAGATGGCTAAAAAGTAACCAATGGAAACCACAAAGCAGGTGCTGCTCTGCTCAAAACACTTCAGTGCACTTCAGTCATTGCAGGACTACTTGCTAATCTAAAGCTGTGGTCCTTAAGAACTTAAATGATGCAGGTAATAAAATCAAACAGATCAAAGCCATGTACCGATAATAGAAAAAAAAGGTGTCTAAAATTTTTTCTTTATTATGTAGAGCAAGGCCTTGGCCATGCTGAAAGACCTTGGATTCCTAAAAGTCTGATTTGAGCTTGCTTTCATTTTATCATCAGTCCCATCAAATACAGAATCTCAGCTGACATCTGTGTGCATAGTTTTAATTTAAACACTATTGAAAATGTAATTTAATGTAACCACTAAATTGCATACAGAACCACTTCTGAGTTTCTGAGAAGAATGGAATGCAAGAAAATCAAATACATTTCACTTGTTTCTGGTATTATTCACTGTTGTTATTATTACCAAGTGGCTTGACATTGTGGATTCAATACAAAAGCATTCATATTCTGCTTGATAGTGGTAAATAACTTTTACGTAGGAAGATTTTAAAGTCCTTACACTGTTTGTTTCACATTTGCTTCCTAAGCAAGCAGGACTTGGATCCTCCTGAACCCCAACCATTTTGTTTTGCAAATCAAAGTAGGTGATTGCAGTGCACCTTCTGGCTTTAAAATATGTTCCTTGTTTGTATTACAACACCATCAGGACAAAATCCACTGTGCCAGGCCCAGTAAAAGACGTGATCAGAGACAGTCTTTGCCCCCAAAAGATTCAGTATCTAAATAAATGCAATCATTTTGTGGTGTAAAAATCAGCAGAGAGTTCCTCTGAGGCTAAGCACAAAATAGTCTAAAATACAATTATTGTGAATTGTTGCATAGAACAGCACTGGATGAATGTGAAATGTCAACAGGTTTCAGGTGGTTTTGTAAGGCTTCTTTTTAATTTGTCTGTTCTTGTGCACCACTAACATTTTCCAAGCCATTAAAATACCCCTGGTACAGCCTATTAGTGTTGCAGAATAAAATGTGCATCTTCTCCTCAGCATTATTCTTTTACAAAAATGGGTTTCCTACCAGCAATGTGAACTGGATATACATACTAACCAATTTCCCCCTATATTTCCTAATTTGGAACCTGAACTGATTAGGTCCTTGTCAATGAATGGGCTTGTATAACTAAAGTGTTGGAAAGGACTTTGAAATGGGTAAACAAGCAGAATATGTAACCCTAAAACTGATGGTGTCCATCAAATTTTCCAGTAAGGCAATTTTTCCATGTATTAGACTAATTTATTGACCTTTCATGCTGTGTATTCCATGCTCCTCCCAACTAAAGCTAGCCAAAATTTTCAATTAGAAATGTAGACCATCTGAAGGCTATTTCTTTTCACTTCCATTTCTTACTCATTTATTTTTGTATTTATTCAAGTGCTCTGGAGAACTGCAAAGACTACATTATGCCCAGTTAATTTACAGCCCTCATTTTTATCGGGTTACTGTGAATTCCAGTTTTTAAATCAGCATTGCTATGTCACAAAAAGACATGTGTGTACATCTTGTATGCAGGGCTAATTTTGTATGAAAGTAAGTGCTAGGATGAGGTGCTAGAATGCTAATAGCATATTTGTGAGTTTCATAGCAGCAGAGCTGACAGGAAAACAGATTCTGGCATGTCATTTCAGACTATTTTGTCACAAAATTAGCTTTGTGAAAATGTATTTTAGCACTTTCAATTTTTATGTTTTGGTTTTCATCTTTTTATTTTTCTAAAGTCTTCTAAATTGCAATTAATTATGTTAAAGTTTCAAGTTCTAATGAGTCCAAATAATTTTTTCCTAGTTTTCTATTTACAAATGTTTCCTAACTGAAGAACTTGGGAGGCCAAGATCAAATTCACAGTACAAGATATTTGATGCATTCATTTGTTAATAACTTGTACCTTATTTCTGCTTTAATTTTGCCTGGCTTCGGTCCCCAGATACTTTTTTTTCCCCCCTTTCTCTTTGCAAAGTCCCAGTACCTTCTTCCTATGCAATACATGTTGACTAGTCCTTTGGCAACTATGGAGTTTTTATTCCATTATTAATTAATTTTTCATCTATTAAAAGGTCCCACCCAGAGTCACAATGTATCAGATAAAATACTTTTGGCCTGACAAAGGACAGAGAGGCACTTCACGGATATATTAGCCTGAGCCTGGATGAGCACAAAAAGCAGCAAAAATCCAGGCACCTCAGCTATTTTATGAAGCTCTCTGGGGTCACTGAGGAGTTGTATTATTTTGAAAAGTTATAAATAAAGACACAGAAGCCAGCATAATTAAGTTCTGTTTCAGAGCAAGGAGCTCAGTGTGATGTGTCTTTTCTCTTGCAGATAACAGAGAATCTCATGTTGGCTTCAAGAGGGCTCTGATGTCTCCTTTGGCCACCTGTTTCTCTTTCCATTGCATTCTTCCCATTCACTGACCATTCTACTTCATCCAAAATTCATGGGATTCCTTTAATTTGTACCACCAAATTTGATTTTAATCAGGTCTGGTCAAAGGATTCAGAGTTGGTTGGTTTGTTTTCCCCTTTATCATTTTACTCAACACTGGTCAAGCACAAAAAAAAAATTAAATAACTGACCTATAGCCCTTTTTCTTTCAAACCACAGTTACCACAGTATTAGCAAAGCTGTCTGAAACCATTTTTCAGGGGGACACAGGTTCCAGCAGCAAAGCTGGCTTAAGAAGCTTCATTCTTCTCCTATGCTTCCTGCTGCTGATTCCTCTCCCTCACCTCCTCAGTGCTATGAAAGGAGTAGTTTATGGATCCATACTGCATGTCACAGGAATAGTTAAAAGAAAAGCCCTCTCCAAAATACGCCTTCATTTCAGCGCACAGGTACTGCTGAGCCAGTGGAAAAACAAACCACATAGTGGTGGTTATGGCAACGAGCAGCTGAGGGAAGCAAACCAGTCAATAACTTCTTCAAAAGGCTTCTCCTCCCTCATCTGTGTGCCAGGGACTGGCCTTTGTATGAGAGCTGGACTGTGCCTACTGAAAGAAAATGGTATTCGTGCATAAAAAAATGAATAGCCAGTTCAGAGATTACTGATGAGATAATAAAATAAGAAAGAAGAGTTTTATGATGGTTTATGATAGAAGAAAATATTGCATAGGTACAAGATCTGACCTCTTCAGGGCATATTATCAATATTTCATGAGCCTGTGAGGAAAGGAAACATTTAGCAGTGCAGCATTAAATTCCATCTGAAAATTTCCATGTCAGTGGCAGGCAACAGAAATAGTAGCTTGGACACTGAATCTGTGGAGTTTTTCAAGGAATTCAGAATTTTCCTGTTGAAAACTTGCATAAAATTGAGTCAGGAAAAGTAGTGCTTAAAGTTACTGAGTGCAGTTTGATTAAGTAAAAATTCTTCAGTAATGGTTTAAAAAAAATTCATTTAAATAGGTTTCTGACAAGGAATGTACAAAATGTACTAAGATATATCATAAGTATCTCCAAGTTTAACCAAATAAAATGTGTCTGGGACTTGAGAATTTCCCCCAGGAAGAAAAAACTGAGAATAATGCTTTCAGATTCAGAAAAAGATTGAAGAGAGGTGCTTAAAAAATGAGGGGAAAATGTTTCTATTGGACAACACAGTTTTATTGAAATTGAAACACTTTGAATTAATAAACCAGCTCTAATGAAATCTTCTGGGGTAAATCTTTGCAAGGAGATGCTCTGATAACATTAAAAATATACTTTGTTTTTACTTCTGATTCCTTTGTTTAGACTTTTCAGTTATTTTAATAAATCAGCCTCTATTCAATATGCTGCAATATATCATGTACTATATAAATTAAGAAGGCTTCTTTTTCCTGGAAAATAAATGTTTCAGTACTATTTTGTCAGTATTTATTTTTAAACTTCTTATTCTTCTGGAAGTTTCTGACGAGAAGTCAGGCATATATTAAAACATTAAAATTTCCCAGAGAATTTTATTTCATGACCCCCACTATATTTGATTCCACACTGAGTCTTTCCTTAGTACTCTGAGCGACATGCTGTCCGGGACGAAGCCTGCTGAATTTTGTAGTAAATGCTCTTTGAAGAAGATACCTGCCACATTTAGGGGTTTCAATCACTAATAAATGGGAGTGGATGGGGGATGAGAAGGCTGAATGAGAACTCAGTCAACTGAGATATTTATTTGCCTGGGAACATAATTAAGCAAACACATTGCTCATAACAATGAATGGATTAAGTTTTATTTCCCTGTATGTTCACATACTGTTATTTTTACTGATATAGCCTGACTAGGATGGTCACATAAATATCCCTACTCTGTAGTTTGTTCTCCTTCCAGTATAGGAACTTATTTTAGTGATAAGTACTCAACCACACATACAATCATGTTCCCTCAGTGCTACTGTAACCCTGCCCAGGCTGGAAAGGGCTGCTGCATTACTTCAGTTCCATCAGTGCACTGTCATTTGTGTCCTATCTGGTTGTTTTTGTAAGAAAGTGGTGAGAAGAATGAGAAAATGTCAGCTACTTAAACTACTGTCTAGTAGGCAAAACTGAGACCAGTGTGTTCATGATTAATAAATGGTGACTGATAGAAGACAAGTGGATTCAATCTATGCCTTTGGCAGATACATTAATTCATGTGTGTTCTCCATATGTGAGGAGATGTGACCATTCCCCAAAACTCCAGCCATGAACAGCAAACCATCATAGGAATATTTCCACAAGAGAGGGCCAACCTGTAGATAAGGAATAACCATTTTGTGCATGTGGTTAGTGGCTCATGCAGGGGCAGCTGCTGCCCTAGTGCAGGCAGAGGGCTGTGCAGGGCCAGCTGTGCTGGCAGAGCACAGGTCCTGCCCCCGTGTGTAGCGCTGCCATGAGGAGAATGGACAGCCTCATTTCCCACCAGCAGTTCTCTGCTGAGGCAGGGGTGTGGGAAGTCCATAATTCAGTGATAACTAAATTTGTGTTCCATTTTGCTGCTCAGAAGATGTGTCCTGTTGAGGAGAAAAAGAGGGAAGGGAAAGCTTTCCTGGTCTATTAAATTGTAATTTAAGGCAAAGAGAATAACATACTTTTATTTTCCTTGGCATAGAAGATGTCAACATGTACTTATCAAATAATGAAGTAGGTAAGGGCACAGGAGAAATATAGCTAGAAAGCAATGGGATTTTTTGGAGTAATTTCTCTTAAATATATGTTTCTCACCTTATTCATATTTGTTTAGTAACATGAATTATGCTAGCTGCTTATATCAAATTACTTCATCTGAAAGCACTACCTTGTGCATAAAGCCCTTAAGCTCTGATTGTGCAAAGATTTATGTATGTATTTAATTTAATGTATCCTGGGTCTTTCCTAGCTAAACTGAGTCCTTTTTACATCATTGTAATGAATGTAAGTGCATTTGATGACTACTTTCTAACCAGTCTTGTTACAAGACCGTTTTAGAGAAACCACAGAGTAAATAAATGATAGACTCTGTGAGTAGGCCAATTGATTTCAATTATGCCATTCACAATGGCTTGTGTATGTCTGTGTGCATGTGATTATTTATCCATATGCGTCTCTTTGCAGAATCAGGTTACTCTTATATGTCTGACCTCTATTATTGACTGAAGCTAAGTGAAAACTCTTAGCAATTATATCTTCTAATGCTTTATATTAAGCATTGTTTAATGAGTTGTTGCTCCCCTTCTTTAGTTATTAGGCATTGTTATTGTCTCTAGGTTACATGGTGAGATAATTACTTTTTGTTCTGAAATCTATTATATGTAGTCATTACATGTAGTATGAGAAGCCCTGGTAGTCTGCCACTGAGTATGGATTATCTCCTTCTGTGCCTAGATAACTACAAAGGTTGAAGGCAATGTTCCCCATCTGTGACTCTGCAAAACCCTGAATACACATTTTCATCTGCATTTCCAGTACAGTTAATCACATTGTGGAAGAGATTACACTAAATATATTATCAAGACCAAACCATTAACCAAATGTCACTCAGACATGTCAGTGAACAGAGGGTGGAATCCAGAATGATGTATTTAACAGACCTTGAGCATTCAAGTCAATAGTTATTCTGATTCTCCCATCCATCAATATGGGTAAATGCTGTATTTCCAAGCAAAGCGTACATCTGACAACTCAATATTTGTATGTGATGAGAATTGTAATTATTTTAATTTGAATGTTAATTAATTTATTTTATAACTGCCTATTGGGCTTGTGTTCCATCTGGCCCAGTTTAATATATCTTGATAATATTTAGTTGTGGTCCGATGACGAACACCAGGTGTGTTTATATGCTCTGAACTAATGATGGGAAATGTCATTCTTTAGAATTCCTGAGGCAGACTGCTAGGTATTTAATTGTGAGTCTATTAATTTCATCTTCTGAATCTCTATTTCTGTTATTCTTTGCATATGCAGTGAAAATCTGAGTCAAGAAGCCTTCCCATATATGCTAGCTCACATGTTTTTTAAAAGCATCATGGTTAGACTCAGATTGTTACATTATACGATTTCCACGGTCATTTGGAGAAAGCAGTGCATGTGTGTATTAGTTTAGTTAGATAAAATTCAGTACAAATGCAATGGGCTTCTGGGAGGAGCAATCTAAACTGCTCACACATGACTGACTTTTAAATGAATGGCAAGCACTTGGGAGAAGTTCTGGAGTCATTGTGGAGAGCTCAATAGAAACATCTGCTCAGCACAGCACTGGCAAAATAATGAACAAACAACCATTCAAGCCAGCTCCCTACCTTTCTGTAGTTGCAGAATTGAAATGGGACTCAGCTCACTAACCAGCAATTTAAAAGTTAGACATCCTATGTAAAGTAGTTACTGAAGCTCTTTCTGTGGTCAATGGAGGGAGACTAACCTCTGGAGGACAATCCAGCTTGCTAAAGTATGTCTTCAGTAAGCAGAATTAAGTGTCCTTTTGAGGTGGCATCTTTTCCAGCAGCTGTAGAAAGGTAAAGCAGTTGTTCTAAACTCCTGGAGAAGCTTTTAAATAGATAAAAATGTGGAAGATGTTGACATCTCCGTACCTTGCTCTCAGCCCTTAATATTGCATATATTTTGTGAAAAAATGTGGAGCTTGGCTCATAGGGTTCTTGGCAGGAACAAACAGGACCACATATCTTACAGATACTGTACTTACCAGACTTTCAGTGCTGGGAATTGCAGCTGTCTTCAGAAACTGTTCAAGAAGTCAAGACACTTTTGTGGTCAACCCCGTAAGCTTGGACTCTCCTTGCTGAGACGTTTGTGGCTGCGGTACACTTTCCTCTGGCAGCTGGAATTCCTGTTCCGTCCACATCTTCATAGTTTAATCAGTGGAGAACCTGAGGACTGACTCATGTTTTAGTTGTTGTGTTTATTATTTGGCATGGTTTTGTTCCTGATTCTTCATCTGATCTGATGGCCTCACCCAGTAGTAATTGGTGTAGGACTATTTTAAGAGAGAAACTTCCTGTCACAAAATGTAATATTAATATGGGTCATGGATCGAGTCTTCTCTATTCCATTCCTCAGTAAAAGTTTCCTTTAGGATCAGCATGAGCTCCTTCCCCCAGTGGTGACGTTTTCTCAGTAGTTCCCTAACAGTGAATGCAGAGCTTAGAATTCACCTGCTTTCATTTTGAATATATACTATTTAGGAGAAGCTTTGTAAAACTTTGAAGCAGGTATCTGGAGAAACTTATTCAAGAAGTGAACTTCTTTGTTTCTGGCTTGCCGATTCCCAATAGGGAGAAAAAGATTTACAGGGTTCACAGGAAATGAGATTAATAAATATTTTTTTTAAACTCTTAGCTATCTTTAGCTGTTAAGAAGTGGGATTTGAAGTTCCTTACTTTTTAACATGACGTGTGAATATACTGTAAGTACATAACAAGTGATAGACCTTGTGAATTTTTAAACCTAATACAAATAAACCCAGTGCACTGGGAATATTGACAAAGCTAGAATTTCCATACTTAAGGATCAGACTATTTGTTCTAGTTCAGGTGTAAAAACTATTACACAGTACAGCCATTAAAATCATTCTTCCAGCTGCTAATGTTTGGTTTGTCTACAAAATGTTCTGAGTGTGGCCTGTTAGAATTGATAAATGCACAACTCAGCACATTCCATCTGGGTATTTTCAATAAATGGGAGGGCAAATGCAAACAGGAATGTGAATTTCAAGTTATTGTGCCTCCCAATGTCCTCCACAAAGGAACACCAGATTGTCCATTTGCATACATTTTCATTCACAGAAGGCCTTATAAGTACCCGCACGCTTTCTTTAAAGTTACAGTGTAGTGCAAAAAACAACAAAAAAAAAGCCAACAACAAATCAACCTCCCCCCAACGAACCAACAAAAAACTCCAGAAACAAAATTTCAAGGAAAAGAGATAAATTCTATGTAATTATGGGCCTACAGTCAATTTAAGATAAATGTCATATAACTAGGTATGAGTCTGATAAAAGGAGAGGAAACTTTCATGAAATGTGTACAATTCCACTCCCATGATACTGGAATGCATACTGCTCAATGGTATTGCTCAGCTGTATGGGACAAACACATAGAAATATCTTGTCAGATGAATTCTAATATTATCTGAAAAAATATATGGGATAGCAGCACTACAGAGTTTCATAGCTAAAAATTGGCTTATTTTTTCCCTGCAATGGAATTTCTTTGCTATCTTCAGAGAGCAACTTAATCAGCTCTGAAGCAGCTTCAAAATAGCTTTATAGCAAAATTAAAAGAGGTTACATTAGAACTATGTCTCACAATGGAATCTGTAGTTGAATAATTAGAAATAAAGTAAACAAGAAGAACATCTAAAAGGCTCTGCTGTCAGACTGCTTTTCAATATGTTTTTGTAGGATGGCAGAATGAACTTACTTTTGTCCCATGCAGAAGACCATGGAAATTCAGATTCACCACACAGTATGTCATTGTCCACTATTATTTTTAAGACCAGGATCAGTAAATATGAATATAAAAACTGACTGCTTATGTGAATCCTAGTTCACTTTTATTCACATCCAAAATCTGACCCCTCAAGAAACATCCTGCCTTTGTTATGAATATTAAGCAAAATCATCCTTCCTTTTTACAAAAGACTAAAAACTGTAGATGAAAAACAATTATTCTTTGAGCACAAAGACAGATTAATTTTGGAAAACCCAAGGGAGCTTTATGGTTAGCACATTCCTCTTTTCACTTTTGACTGTAATTTTAAAAGAGGTTTGAAGGAAGAACACTCTGCTATATCAGCACTGTGGGTAGTACAAGGGCATCCTCAGGGTTTCCTGTCCAGTACAAATTCAGTGTTTGGCTCAAGGAAGTTGATAGTGATGGTCCTGACTCCAGAAGTGGAGATGTAACTTGCATTGCACTGTTTTCACAATAAGATATGATTAAACCTTTGGTCTTCTGCAAATGATTAGTTAATTTTCTGGAACACTAGAAAATAATATGCAATTTTTTTAACAGTGTATGTGGTAGCCTTGAAACATTATTTTAATCAACAGAAATGCAGTTTTATCTAAGGACTTATTGCCAATGGGCAATATTCACTGTTCAACACTTGTATGGATACCCTCACACTTGGCAAGAGCAGTTAGGCATGAGACAAAGGTAACATCACATAGCAGGAGATGACACATTATACGTGATGAATAACCATGGCAAAGGGACAGTAATTTAGCCAAAAATAGTGGTTCATAAGTGTGTCATAAGTTCAGATTTGACCACAAGTTAACTGCTTGCCACATAGCTGGGTTGGATTTTTTTCACTTGCACAGATGTGAATGGAGCTGCTGAAGATCTGCAGACTAAAAAGACAGTATTTGTGATGAATAATTCAGCTGTCCTGCTAACCAGTTTTCTGGTTAATGTACAGGCTGAAATAAATGGAAATTCTTTGCATCTTTTGACAGATGTTATGTGCAAGTTTAAAAACCTGAGGGGACATCATGGTTGTGACTTATCTAGGCTCCAAGAGAATAACTACCATGTCCTGAGAAAAGTTTAAGACCATATCTGTTGAATTTATTAATTTTCATCTGAGTATCATTCCTCTCATAAACTCTGCATGGGCAAGAAAAGATCCAGGTGGCATCGTTCTGCTGGTGTCTCTAATCTCCATTCTGCTGCAAGCTCTTAAACAATTAGCTTGATTTTTGTAATTAGTTTTGATCTGGGGTCTGGGGTCTGCAAAATATTAGGAACTGTTTCAACAGGCATCTATAAAAGGGGTAAGCAGTGTTATAGCTGAAACACATGACTTAATTAATTTTCTCTCAGAACATCTGGAATCAATATTAACAGCCAGAAACATATTGTGTCCTGTATTTTTTCCATTATCTCTAGGTGGTGCTTTATGAACCCTGGGTGGTATAATGATGAATATTGTGACAGGAAAAGGGATTTTCTACATTGATGTGACACTGTACAGTGGTACAGACAACTCTTTTGTGTGGAGCTGGGAGCTATTATTTATTCATTCATTTATTCCTTTTACTGAATCTATATGCGCTGGAGTGATATTGCATTAAACTTTAGCCTCTAGTGAACACTATTTTGTTAACCATTTCTAATCAGTGGATATAAACTGGACAAAAAGCCTGTGTACTAGAAACAGAAAGTGTATCACAGCAAGCCTGGGCTCTTCAGTCACAGAGAAAAAGGACAGAACGATTTTTGAGTTGCTGGATTAATGTACCAGCACATTGATAGCTCGCTCAAGATGGTGCAAGGCTGGGCATTAATCACAGCTGCCTTCATGTGAACTGTGCCTGGGTCAGCAGGTATCAGCCCCCACTTTATGGCACTGGCCCAAAATGAGGAGGTGGTTGGTGCTGTATGTAGGACAGGTCAGTACCAAAACCACCTGGTGGTTCCAAGCCCAGAAGGGGTATTCAAATAGTTGAACTATTACACACGTGTTCACTCTAGAATGAAATATGTTAAAACATTTGAAAACAGACCAAGTATTTTATTTAATTTCCCATATTTTCTACCACACAAATCACTTTCCTGAAAAAGTAGGGGAAGCTGGAAAGTGAAGAATTTCTTTCCCAATTCCTTTATAATGCTGTAATTTCAAATCTGTAAATTGAAATTTCTGTGAGAAATTTCCAGGCTTTTAAAATACAAAGGCTTTCTGGACATTGTATCAGCACAATAATTCATAGAAGAAAATCAAAACAAGAAACTTTATTTGAAATCAGTTAACAGCAAGATCTGAAAACATTCAACATCATTTCAAAATTAATTACTAAATCTACATTAGACTAATTAGTACTACAGAAACACAGCAATGGACTTAGTGCACTTGTCCGTCTCACCCAGCAGCCATTCTCCATTAAGCTCTTTGGATTCATTAATTGTAGCAATGATAACTATCGCTGTAGAGAAACACAGGATTGGGGATGATTTGGAAGGTATTTGATGAGTACAAACATTTTTAAAAAATTGTGGATGTTTGCATTGAGCCCACCTTTTAAAGAGCTGTAACAGAATTACTTTTTTGAAGTGAAACTTATTTGTTTTCTAAAGCTACAGGTAGATATTTTCAGTCCATAATGATGGATATATCAAATCTGCTTTTAATTAAGTTTTCAATGTGAAAACATATTACAAACAAAAAATCAAATCAAGTCTTCAATCAAATGTGTCTTTTCCAGTGCTTTAATATGCCAAACACACCTGCATACCTGCATGCTGAACACGAACCATACAATGGGTAACGTGTGCCTGCTCTAGAGTTAGCAAACATTTTAAACATGCATGGATTGACTTCTAAATAGAATGAAGTTAAACTACCATGCCTGAGTTACTTCTAAAGCTGCCCTAGTTGTGGCTTCCAGAGAGAGAGGCCCATCCTGAGAGTAACCCCATCCACATTAGCACTGCACAGCCTCAGTGCTGCCTGCCACCACAGGGCAGGGAGGACCACATGAGTGCTCTCTATGGTGCAAGCCCACTGTCATCTCCCAGGGCTGCAGTTGCACGTGGGTACTAGCTCCAATCACCTGCCTGCCGGTTCTCAGAGCCCTGATAAGAAGACTGAAGGCTCCTGATGTTCGTATCAGCCTTGTTGTGTCAGGATAGTAGCCTAAGTTTGCCTGCTGGCTTCCATGTCAGCAGTGGGCTGTTATTTTCCAGGTACAAGGTTCAGGAGTCTGTTCATTCAGCTTTTCTTCAGGGGTTGGTATGGGGTACAGAGCAATAGTTCAATTTGTTCTAGGCCCAGTCTGTGTCAGAAGTCAGTATCACCCTTTGGGTATTTGGTATGCCAGACCTGTGTGGGAGTAGATTAGCAGTTCAGTACTAAAGTACTCAAGTCAAGAACCTTCTGTTACTGAAATCTTAAAAACACTCCCCTACTTGTCACTGTCCATGACATTCCAGTTACCATCACTGGGTTTTGGAAAAGTGAGGTGTCCAGCTGTACTGAGAATATTAATGGAGTTTCTCACAGTTCATGTGATTATTGCAGCTGTAAGGTGCTATTCCACTTCAGCCACGTGAGCCTCAGCTTCAGTGAATACATGCACAGTACACACCTCACAGGGATCTACCCTCTTCTCTTGTGGAAAGTTGAGCAACCATTTTAGCACTCTGTTCTTCCACTGGTGACATATGCTGACATTGATGGCATCATCAGCAATGACATTAGCCTGTGCTGCCACAGGACCTTGTGGGGATGGCCTGACAAGCACAGAGCATAAAAGAAGATCCACTCTGCTCATCCATCCTCCAAGCTGTCTGTGAAAGGCACATCCAATCAGAGGAGGTTGGTGGAAACCTGAATCTGATGACCTTCACAGTCTCCATTAGACAGAAAGTCTTCCTGAAGGACCCCATGCACCCTCCCTCCCGCACCTCAGGCAGCATCTTCGTGGTCATTTGTGTCCAAGACATTTACCACTTACCAGGGACACGTGCTCAGTGGTGGTTTCCCAGCCCTAGCTTAGGGTCTGTGCAATGGAAGCATTTTCACACGGTGCCCCATCAGCCAGCTGTGGTTCAGATATACAGATCGAGCTGCCTGTGACTTTTCAAGTCTCCCTCCACCTCCACATCTGAACCTGGCTCTGACCATTCCACCAACCATAACCACATACTGTTGTCAATAAAATTCTGAGTTTAAGTTTGCTTCCTACAAATATTTACAAAAGTCTTAAATGTCTTCTGAGCCCCAAGTAGCTCCCTGATGGAGAACTGACCCAACAGAGAAATCACCCATTAAGTAAAGAATAATTACCTTCTCTTTCAGTTCCCAGAACAAGGATTTTCAGGGGAACCAGCCGAAGGACAGAAAAGGAGAGTGGGCAACGTGCTGTTATCTCTCAAGCCCAGAGCATGGGACAGTCCCTAGACAGATTCAAAAAGCACTGTAAAACCATTCTGTGTATCCTCTCCACTTCTCTTAGGAGATGAAACACTGAACCTGATTCCAGATATTGTTCCAATTCCTTCAAAGCAGTGTAACTGGTGACTGTGTATTCTGCAGCCTACATTCCCCATCAAGTGTGCAAATTGAAGTTTAGAGGAGACTTTTGTCAGAAACAGGCTCATCCTGAACTTCCCATTTGGTTTCCAAATGGCCTAATGAAGAAAAATTCAGTGAAATGACATAGGGTAATACTGGAGAATAAAACTGTGACAAAATAACGAGTGACTCACAGACTGCAGTAGGAGTTCTGTAATTTTTTTTCTGTGCTGTTACATCCAGGCTCTGAATACTGCAGAACTGTCCAAAGGAGCAATGAAATAAACTGTGTATTGAAGGCTTGTAGTTCAGTGTTAAAAAAGCTCCTTCAAAAGTCTTCTTGCTGTTAAAAGCAGTGTTGGGGAATTGGTACATAAAAGATATACTGCAGAAATAAGTCAGGCCCTAAGCATCCAGGTCAAAACTTTAGATTCCAGAAGCAAAAGGATAGCTCACTATGAGTAGCTAACATGCTCAAAGAAAAAATAATCCTTTATATATTCTTGACCTACATTCAAGTAAAATGGTACTTTTCAACTGCTCTTAAATCTTTTTTTCAGCTTTATTCTAGAAAGGGTATTGCAGTTTGTAAGAAGCTTGACTGCTGTAGCACATCTGCTGCTTTAGTTTTAAAAGGGTTTGATTGCAGAAGCCTGGATACTTGACAGAAATTTCTGTCTTAAATGGTAAAAATATTCTTGATCTAGAGGACATAAATATTTGGTTCAGTCCTAGAAAACCTGAAAAATACAGAGAAATTATTTGCTTTTAATATCAAGTATCTCTCTTGACACTTTAATTACAGTACATTTTTTGCTTTTCCTTTCCTGATCAGTTGGGCATTTTTCCTTTTTTCCCTCCTGTTGTCTTTACTGGCACTTTGTCACTGGATCCAAATTGTTTTCTTTTCCATGTTTCCAGCTTTAATATCTTTAGTCCAGGATTCTGGAAATAAAATTACACATATTTACCTGTAAATTCAAAAAATCCAACTATCAGAAATTACTTTTCTGTTTCTTAGGCTGAATCTGAATGAGTTATTTTCTCTGATGCTGAGATTTCTGACTCATTCACTCTTTCTTTTTTGGATTTACTTGGTATGACTTTTCAGAGTCACTATGAATTTATCACCACCCCTGGATATTCCACATTTAATATTAATTCCTCCATCCTTTGCTGGACAGAAAATGACTTCTTCAGAATCACAGAGCAAAGTAATTATTCAGCTGTGAGGGAAACATGAGGATCCAAGGCTGCTAACTCTCGAATCTTGTGATAACAAGTAGCTCTTTAAAAGACTCTGTGCTTCAAGTCTTTTAAATGTGTGACAGCACAGATCGATGAGAGGGAACCCACCTAGAGAAACACAAGTGAAAAATCCAGATGACCAAATGTAGTTTTTATTGCATTTATCAGTGCTGTTTGAAATCGAGTTAATTACTTTGGGGGGACCTGACATACAGCATTCAGGCACCAGGTGTGTAACAATTCTGGTGGTGCTGATTTCAGTTTCTTCTACTGTTGAGACCTTCAGTGTCTGGGAGCCAATGTTTTTACCAGCTCTTCTACTCCTCGTTAGGATGTGCATCTGTTACAGGAACTGTGGGGAAAATCAAGACAAAATCTCATTCTTTAAAGTTTTCTGTTTGAACTTACAGCATTTTATTGCTTATTCTTCATATGGGTGAGGCTTTTTAAATGTTTGATGATGATTTATGAAGCCACAAAACCATTCAGCACAGCAAGCAATAACTGATGTAATTAGCACATTTGAGGACAGTGAAAACTGCAAAATAAGGAGGCATCAGTCACTAAAGCAATAGATTGATTTTTTTCAGTATGTGTTCCAGTGGTTTTATCAATACCATGTGTTAGTGCTTTTGGAGTATGTCATTCTCCATTCTGCTCTTTGCTGGCTAAATGTCAATAGAAAGTACAATATCTGAACTTATTAATGCTTTTAAACAACTGTAATAACGTGCTACTGTTGCCAGATACTATTTGGTGGTCAAAAGATAAAGCAAGCATGGAGAAATGGAAAAGGTCATGGACACATATTATATATGAAAAAAATAATTTACCCCTTTCTGGGCCCTTTTTCCTTCTTTTAGAGGTGCCTTCCTTTTATATAGTGCCTTCTTTCCTTCCCTGAAGGGACAGGGAGATAGACAGACTGCACACATACAGATAACTTCCTCAGGTTGCACTCAAACCTGTAAAATGTTTTCTTTGAGTTTTCCAATCTGGTCCGCCAAGACACAATAAATATCTTCTGCTCTGAATATTTGAGTTATGTCCCCTATTGTCAGCATGTGGCTAGGTTTAACCAAATCTAAACAGGAATTGAGAAACCTGAAATAAAATTCTGCAATACATGAAGCAACTAATTTGAACATCCGTCTGTGTTAAAGTTCAGGATGGTGGGTTTTTTCTATGTTAAGACTAGAAATGTTATCAAGGAGAAAAGCTGTATTCAAGGTCTTCTGTAGGCTATACACATTTTCATACTTTGTTTTTCTTAAGCGCATAGTCTGTGAAAACACAGATGAGAGTCCTTCATCCACAGTTTCTTTGATGCCTGTGGACTGCTGAAAAGTTATCCCAGGTAAGGAACATGTAGCTTATTAGCCAGAAATCTACTCCATCTGAATGTGAAGAAAGCTGATCCAAAATTGTGATAGTACATGCTGGGATTTTTCATCAAGTGAAATCCACAATTTAGGAAGAATACAAGATGTAGGGAACAGACTGCTAGAAGTCTTTAAATCAAACTGAAGTAAATAAAAACCTGTCTTCACAACACAGAGCTTTTAAACTGGTCTTCACTGCAGACGATTCTTCCTATAAGACTTTGATTTTCTTGTGGTAACTTTCCAAAAGCATGAAGAGGCTTTTTTATACACCATGAAGTAGGCTTCAAAATAAATGATAGTGTTGTATAAGTTATTTTTAAGCCTGTGAATTATAGGAGAATTTATTCCCTTTCCATAAAAAATAAATATAAACAAATAAAGCAAAACCTACAGATTTAATAAATTAAGATCTAGATAATAAATCTCACTTAAAATAGACCAGTAATACTCAAAACACGTTACTGACTGACTGACTGAGCCAAAGCATTATTCTCAAGAGAATGTTTTGCCCTTTTAGTAGAATTAAATAAGTAGTGGAAATAATATTTAGAAAAAGCTTTTTCACAGCAGAGCCAGAAGATGACTTTTGCTTGGTAACTGTTTAACTAAGCCCAGCTGCTGCCATCACTTGGGAACGGGTTGTGGGAGGGTAGCAGCGGCTTTTCTCTCAAGTCAGGCCAACCAACTCGACGGGGACATCTGTGGTACTCAACAAACCCTGAGAGTGCTTTGGGGTGGCTTAAATTTTATCCTTATTATACCAGACCTCAAATAGGAGCTATTGGGGGGTTCCTGAAGTAGCTTCCATACCGATATTTAATCCAAAAAGGCCAGGCAGGTGGTGTTGCTCGCAATGACAAGGTTTTCTCCGTTTTTACCTTTCAGACACGTTTTGACATACTAACTAAAGTGCTCTGGTGCTTGGATCACCTCCCTGGGTTTTATACACAGGATAGCTCCAGCAGGGAAATTCTGGCCCCAGGTGAGGCCTGCCATGGCTGAGTTTTGACTGTGCTGTTCTGCTGGGACAAAATTGCAAATCTATCAGAGAAAACAGATCCTCTAAAAGGCTCTGTGGTTCAATATTAGGCAGGAAAGGATGAAAATACAGCAAGAGAAAAGCTGAGGGCAATGGCCAGGTAACTATGGCTGGGAGAAATGTAATCTAGCCTGTGAGTGGAAGAGAGGGAGTTGATGAAGGACTGTAATACTTTACTAATTTGCTTCAGGTGGACAAGGTAATATTGTTACCATTTTTGTCTTTATTGAGGAAAAATATGAGTGAGTTTTGACTACCAGAAAGGGGTTTGGCTCCTGAACTGCACCCCCCCCAGTGTTTGTATGGGGTGCATGCCCTGTGACTGTGATGTCATCACATGGGTTGGTTGTAGCCCACACCCCAGCTGTGAGTGGCGGTGAGCTACTGCCAGAGGAAAGTCTCAGTGACAGCACTCAATTCAATGAAGGAAGACTCTAGGTGTCCACCTGGGGAAGGTGTGCTGCTGTCCCTGAACAGAGATGTTTCATGAAGGCTGAACAGGCTGAAGGAAGAGGAACAGTTTCAGACACACATCCCAGGTGTGTGCCTGAAGAGTTATTCTTACTTCCTAGCCCTAGGCAGCGCAGTATGTGGGTTTGATTGGATTGCTGCTCTGAGTCACCTAATTCTCCTTTTTTAATGATTGCAGGCATCTAATTCTGTATTCTCAGCTAGCAGCTGGTTGTTAAATGCGAGATAACTCAGAGACACCTCTGTCCTGTATTGTGTGTGGCCAACGAAAAGAGCAGTCCTCGACTTCTAGTCCCTGTGGGGAAAGCCAATAGTTCAGCCATGCAATTCATTTCACAACCATGTAAAGCTCACCCCTGCTGAGCTTATTGTAGACTAAAAGCAGATATTAACCTTAAACTAGCTTGGCCAAATTTGACCATTTAAACAGCAGTAGGGTTTTTATTGGTTTTGTGTTTTGTATCAATCACATATTACTGTGGTTATAAAGGCTTTTCTAAAAATCTTATCTTGACTATGATCTTTATTTTTACTTTAAATTCTTCAAACCTGAAGGATAAAGATATTTAAAATATTGTGACTAATCTATTTTTCTGAGGAATCCTCTGCAATTATGACATTTCTCCTAGGGATTCTACCAAGAATTTTTCAAAATTGGCCCTGGTGTAGTATCAGTGAACTTTGGACCTGCACCATTGCATTCTCTGTGGTGGTGAGATGGAATCTTTGCTTTATTTGTATTGACTGATACCAGAATGACATTTTCCATTGTTAGTTTCTCAATGCAGGGAGAAATTAATCTCCCAGCCTATTTGCATCCACTAGCAATAAAGCCCAATTTTAATGAGAAAATGAATATTTGGACTTTGTATCTTTTCTGGCAGCTGTGCTTTTTATTCACTCTGACTGAAACAGCTTCAATGACAGCAGCCAGGATCCTCCCCTTCTGTTCAGCTTTTCCATAGAAGGCAAAATGAAATATGTCTCTAAAGATAGGACAGTACTATTCTGAGTACTTGCTTTTTCATGGGATTATGCCAATAAACAAAAGAAAAATACTCATTCCCACCTTTATCATTTAAGAGCCAAAGCATTCTTTCAGTAATATCAACTATTTCTTCCTACCCGTTTCCTCAAATTCACATTCTCCCTCTTTCCTTTTTATTTATCCTTCTTGGCTTCTTTTATCATGCAATAAAATAAATGTTAGCTCTATGTTAGATTAGGTTGTTTTCAGAAACAAAAGTGGCATTTATTTGTTCTACAAGGTTTTAAAGCTAATGGTCCAACTCACAGGTAGAAAAACAACAGTGATTCATATCTTTCTTTGTAAGCAGCATAACCCGAAGGGCATTATGCAACTCTGGCTTTTATAGGGTTTTTCTTTTTTTCCTCAGGCATAATGACTCCAGAGAGACCAAACATAACAGTGATCAATTGGGCTGCTTTCTTTTCCATTCCGGTTTTACACAACAAAGGGATCTGTTGATTTTATTTGTCATTTATTTATGCTTTAAGCAAGCATGGTTTGGAAAATATTGGCCTGTCCAGCAGGCACTTCTACCATTGGTGCCTCAGCATAAATGTGTTTTTCCCCTGTATGAGATTACAAGGCAAGGTCATCCATGGTATTACAGCCCTGAAATAAGCAACAATACTGAGAGCTGTAACCTTTTCTAGTTAAAGCTAGTGAGAATTTAGTTGCTGGGAGCTGGCTATAATGGGATACAAATCAGGAGTTGACATGTTACTTGTTGGCTTTGAGCCAAATCTAAAATGTGCACCAGTCCAGAACTGCAGTCTTGAAAAGGGTTTCCTCTTGTGTTAGCCTGAAGTGCTGAGATTTTTTTTTTTCCAGGTGGATGCAGCTGGATCAGCTGCAACCATAAGCAACCATAATGTGCCTAGATCCATATAATCAATCCAGTGTGTGGGACCTGGCAAGTCCACATCCAACTCCTCCATCCTGTAGATGATATTGGGGTGAAGATTTGTTGGCTGGATTCCTTGCCAAAAATGAAGCTGCAATTCCCCTTGCCTTTAAGACAGAGCCAAAGAAGACTGTGCTGATGATCACTCTCTGTCTAGTGTGCATATTGTTAAATTGTCTTTTCAGCAAATGGATGTCCTAAGGCCTACAATCTTTTGTCTGCCCAAGAGATTTAAGCCCCTTTTCCAAATATTTCATGTGAGTTCCCCAGTCAGTGATCTGGCAAACCAAGAAAGCGGACTGTTAGAGCATTGTGCTTGAAAGGGGAACACGTGCCTCTGATGCCTTGTCCCAGGACTGTAACACTAATAGCATGTTTGAATAGTATGACAGGATGAGTGAACCTGGCTTGGTTAACCAGAAGAGAGTCGGGAGGTACCTGTTCTTTGGAAACCACTCCAGGCTGGGTCTCTGAGCAGCCTGAGAACCAAGAGCAAGCCATCCTTGCCCCACAGTGGGGGGTATGTTTGAGAGCACCCGTGTAACACAGCCTCAGCAGTGGCTCTTGTGGAGTGGCTCAAGGCATCCTCCTGCTCTGAGACTCAGGGTGTCTGCTCCGAGTCCCACTTCCACAGGGTCAATGACCACACTGGGAACCTTGGTATGATCCTCTCTTCTCCACAGATGCCAGAACAGTGGCCAAAAATGGGATACCAGGGCAAACGGGTGCCTGTAGCTCCCTAACCCACCGGTGCCATCTACTCACATGCAGTTTCAGAGGCCCCTGCCCACGACAGCACTCTCATCCTGTCCTGCCAAATCCTAAAAGCTGAAACATCCTGACTCATTCTGGCTCTTTGTCTTCTCGCCCAAAACATACATGGATTTTTTAAAGCTTTTGCTTTGTTAAAATCCTCCACATTAGTAGCACAGGTCTCATTACCACGTATTGGCCACAGTCTCCTCTTAATAGCTACAAATATCTCTGGCGTAAGAAGCTTTTTAATTGCCTTTATTCTCTGTGGTGAATATCTGAAGGCAGTGACACATACGTAATTACCGTGCAACTGGAAAAGAAGTTTTGGACAAATGTGCTGCTTATTTTTCCCCTCACTCCTTAAAAGGGGTCTTCCAGTTCACAGCAATCACAAGGTGTGTATTATGTATCTAAAAAGGGGAAAATTGTGAGTATTTTGCCAATTATTAAAAAACCCTCTAACATGCAACCTACTGTTCATTAGCTGAAAAAATAAGGTTTCTGTTTCAAGAATGGTACAGTTAATTTAAGATAATTCTGACCTAGATTTGTACTGTACTGAATTGCTTCAAGTGAGTAATGCACAATCTATTTATAGGATCATTATTAAATTAGCACTTGCACGATTTAAATCCCCTTGCAGTAGATTCACAAGGGAGACTCAGGCACTCTTGTCACCCAGTGGGTAGCAAGCTTGGGTTAATGTTCACAGGAGTGGTAGTCTGGACTACTTTTCTGAAAGGAGTAACTGATTTTGAGATGCAGATAGAGCTTGCTGTAAAATGGAAATTCACCTGACCAGTTCTGGACTTCTACTTTTGGGTGAGATGAAAAATACCTCTAAGTACCACTTTTCCATGATTAATTTTTCATTCTGGCTTATTGAGCAGTGTAGGTTTTCAATACCTGTAGCTATTCTATGTAAACCCCACCACAGGGTCCAAATATAACATAGGAAGATCATCCTTAGATATTGTGGTAGTGTTGTAGTGTTGTGGCTCTAGTTTGCTGGAGCTGGCAGTAGGTGCCAGGGCATGTTCCACTGATCATTTCAGTATATGAAGTTTTCTACCTTCTTTTAAATCAGGTAATTGCTACAGCAGCGCTGCAAACATCAAGGTGATCTTTCTGAAAGGCCTGTGAAGACTACCTCACTTGGAAATGTTGGGAGCTGAGTGCTTAACTTCTCTGAAAAATTAAGACATTTAAAAAAACCATATAACTGACTGTTATTATCAGATATAAATTAGGTGTTTTGAAATTTGCCAGTTTTGGCAGGCAACTGACATACATGGATTTGTCAAATCCTAGGACAGTAGCCATAAGTAATGAAATTAGCCTGGAATGTATGAATCCTGCCTTAGTTTTGCTTCGTTTCTTCCTTCCACTCTACTTTTACTTGTTAGCTGTATGGGATGTTGTTTAAGGTGGGAGCTGTGTTTCATGTCCATGCTTTGTGGCACTTGGTGTTCAGGGGTTCCAGTCTTGATTAAAGTCTTCCCACTGAATCATCACTTGTGAAACTAATGGCCATACATAAAATAACAGGTTCTGAACAAGATATTTGCTATTCTACCTTTGCCTGTCACTTCAAATCCCCTTTCTTTTTGTTTAGCTTCTCAATGTCACCTTTAGGTTTAAGTGCTTTTTTCCTGAAGCTATGCAGCAATTTCAGTGCATTAACACATTTTTTATATGAAGCAACACAAAAAGCAGATTCAGAATAAGTCCCTCAGAATAAAGTACTGTGTAGGTCAATATTGTTTTGGAATCTTTTTCAAGGGTGTATCTAAATCCTTAAGGGAATGAATTTGAATGTCCTTTAACTCTAAGAGGACCCTAACTCTATCAAGAATAAGGTCAGCCCCAAGTGTCTTGTACTCCAGTTGTAATTTGAGTGTGCTGACTTATACAGTGGAGTTAACAAAAAGATTTTAAGTTTTATTATTACTGATATTATTATTCATGACAGTGTTAGAGTTGTCTCTTGAAAGTAAAAATGCTTCTAAACTGAGTAAGAGCAGACAGAAAGGTTGTTAGCATAATGTACATACACACTTAGAGACATCCACTTCTTTGCCAAAGTTAAATCCCTAGACACTTTTATAAGGATGTAAAAAAAAGTAGTAATAATAATAGTATTGATAATAGTAATTGTTATACAATAGCTACATTTTTCAATCATAAAGTCCATTTAATCAGCATAGAATAATTTGGAGAAATATATATATTCAAGGACTTGTTTCTTTGGGAGCTAGGAAATTTTGAATTGAAACAGATAGGGAAACAAATGTCCAGACGGATACCAAAAAACCCCCCAAATCTTCTACTTCAGCTTCTTCATCACTGGAAAATATGTATTCAGAGATGTCAGATATTTGTTCCAGCACTGTCTTCTATGAATGTTCAGGCTTTATTTAACATGCTCAGGAATAACTTTACTTGGGTGAGGACCTTCTTCCTTGACCTATGAAGTTTCCAAGGCCTAAAATGGAATATCTGTGATCTTATTTAGAGGCAACTGGGTGTCAAATTCAGTTTATATTCAACAGAAGTCCAAGAGATAAAAATAGGGAAGAATGAGATGCAATTTTTCACAGTAAAAATGCAATAACTAATATAAAGTCACATCCCAATGCATTCTGAAAGTTCAGTTACTGGAATTCTGGTGTGAAATGGTTTTATATTGCTGGGTATTCTACTCTTCTGTCCAACAGGAGTCTCAGAATTGGATGTAGAGACAAGCCCAGAGTCTTGTCCTTGCCCTTGAGTATGGTAATGTTATTGCATGACAGCAAGTATTTTTAAAAAACAGAGAAAGGGACCAAGTCAATACACTAAAGCAGTGTCCATGGTCAACAAAGGTCAAGTGGGGCATTGGAATAGGTTGACCAGAGAAGTTATGGATGCCACATCTCTGGAATTGTCCAAGGCCAGGTTGGATGAGGCTCTGGGAGAGAAAAGTGTCCCTGCCCACAGCAGGAGGGTTGGAAGTAGTTGATTTTTAGGCTCCCTTCTGACCCAGGCCATTTTATGATTCTATGATTCTGTGATTCAGTGATAATGGGTTCTCTGAAACCAAAACACAGTTTCTGTGAGTAGACTGGTAGGGTGATTGTGTGATCTATGTATATACAAAGAGACTAACAAAATAAGCATACTTGGTTACTAAAATATTATGCAGGGTTATCTTCTGCAAAAGGCCTTCCTTATTTTTTCTTGTTTTGTGTGATCAGTTCGTACCAAAACATTAATAATACATAGAGGAAACATCCACAGGTATATATGTTGTATGATTCAGGAGTATGTTAAATGCAATGTGTTGTATTTGTGGGAAGGAATGTTTTTGTAGAGTGTATGCTAAAAAAGACGTTTTTTAAAACACTGTGTCACAAAGGAGAAAATGACAACACACATGATAACTGTAGGTAAATAATTACACCTGCAGGATAAACTTTAAAAAGCCGGAAAAGTCACAGATAGGACACTCTTCTCACTGAAGAATTTACTGACTTGTCAGTTTCTATCTCATACTTAATGGCATCTAAATGCTGTTTCAGCCTGTGAATTGAATTTCCTTTTAATTTGAGCAGATCATATATTCATTTGTCAACGCTCTATCTTCATCAATCAAGGCATTATGCCTGGCAGTTTCATCTCATCCTTAAAGATAACCTTGGGTTATGTCATGACTCAATTCTGTATTGCCCCTACAGAGATAATGAATTCACACATGCAAGAGCATCATTTACCAATGGGTGTGGGATGCTGTTTTGAACATATCATTTCCATCTGCCACAGGATGATTCCATTTGCAAAAATTGATCTCCTGGAGGAGGATTTCTCAGCTAGGGTAAGCACATTGTAGGCACAGTTTAGCAGAGTGTGGTGTCTGACAGGAGAGGAAAAGGGGATCATATTGCTTCTGCTGTCCCCAGAAAGTCAAAGCTCAGGGAATGGGCTTGCATCTCTTCACACTCAGGCTGGAGAAACGAGCAAGGGCAGGGTAAACAAGTCCTTCCTTCTTGTAGCAAAAGGTTTCAGCTCAGCAGGTCTGAGAGGAGTAACACATCCACATGTACAGATGGTGAAAGCATGAAGTTAATCCACTTCTGGAAAGCTCAGCCTCAACTGTGTTAAATTCTGTTAGATGCTGATGCAGGCACTGCTGTGAGACGACCTCTTTTAAACAGCTTTAGGATTCAGCTTAATGGCTCCCGGAAAAGGACCGAGCTCATATCTAATTACTGTGAATAAAACTTTGAATTTCATCAGCTGTAAACAATAGTAATCACATGTATCACAATGAAAATTTATGCACATCAAACAGTTTTCCTTGTGTGAAATGGAATTTGACAAGAGGGAGTGCAGATGGATGCCTAAGAAAGAACTCTGCAGGGACACCTGGGGTGGACCAGGAGCAGACACAGACCAGTTAGATCACTGCACGCCTTGGTAACAAGGTAAAGTAGATCTTGCACATTACATCAGTTTTCAAATACTAGCAATATCAAATTATGTACAAGGCAAAGGGCATTACATGATAACTGAGCAGCTTAGGGTTAGGAGTATTTGCATCCCTTGCGAAAATTTGTGAGAATTACGTCTCTTCCTGTTTCCTGCCCAGTCATGAGAGGCAAGATATAATTGTGAGCTTGCAAGAGCAGGACAGTATCCCTTTGAGTAGCCTGGGAGCTATTGAGTGGAGTTGCCTGACTTCCAGAGCAGCTGTATACGTCTGTAGCTCAAAAGTCATGGCTTAAGTACAGTGCCAAGAAACTGAGTCCTGCCATTTCCATCTGCTCTCAGTTCTGTGGAAAGCAAATATTCATTCAGCATATTTGAAGTACACTATATATTCTTTATGTGCTATAGAGATGGACCTCCACAGACCTACAGTCTGTTGCCTCCGTGCAACTGGCATTGTGCTGGCATTTCCTCTGTCTCCTCCACTCACACTGACTGTAACAGGAGATTCAGGTGCAATCCTGGTCCTGGTGGCATTCGCATGTTCATGGAACATGAGGAAGATGATGTGTTCCTGTTTAATACAAATTACTGGTCACGGTGTGTTTCCATGTACATTTTTCAAGAAACATGTTTGATTTAATTTTCCCAAAGCCCATCTTTGCTGTCATATTTTGGTATATTGTGTGTCACTGTTCCATGTGCAGTGTCACAGTGTGATCCTGTCAACTGTCATAAAGGATAAGATACTATGACAACTTATATCCTAACGCAGTTTGACAAGATGAAATATGCAAAAAAGTAAACGCGGTTCCTGCCAGTGCCCACTGGTCCTAACAACTTCAGGTGTACCTCCCTTAATTAATCACTAGCTAATGATAGTTTACTGATAACTGCCAGAAACAGGGCACAGGATGGGTGCTGTGCATCTATGTGCCATATTTCAGGCTGGCATACAGACTTACAGAGGTATTGCCTGTATACCATGTCTTGTACCAGTTCTTATTAGACCACTCTGATTACACTTCTGGTTCTTGCAGGTAGGCAAAAGTACAAATTCACTGGAACAGCTTTTTCTTTTTTGAAACACATAAATCAATCTCAATTCTTTGAAACTGCATTGTTCTAAAGGGTGTTCATAAATCTTGGAAATATAACTTATTTTTCAGAAGATCTATATTTTATGAAACACAGTTTAAATTTTCACCTGAGACCATTATGGTTTCTGTGAAAAGAGAATGGATAACAAATTGAATGAAGGGACTCTCATTAAGCTTAAAATTACTCAGCAAGAACCATTCTGAATCAATTAATCATAATGCAACAGGACTCTAATTTTCTGACATTCTCAAAATCAAAAGTAACTATTTGCATCATATTTCATCATAAGAAATGTGATTAATTTTGTTTACAGCTGATGAAATACATTATTTCATCACAGTAATTAAATACTGGCTCCACCTTTTCTATTCTGGGAGCTTCTAAATTGAATACTAAGGTTGTCTAAACAAGGTTGTCTCACAACAGTGCCCTGCCACCTGTTACTCTTCTCCCTACACACCTTCCATGACCGTGTGCAAAAAGGATCAGAAAATCCAATTTATATGACATAGCAGGATACTGTGAGATGTATCTGCAGTTTAAAATAAGATTAGGCTCCAGGTACTTTGCAGGGAAATAACATCAGCCCTTCTGTTTATCAGACTTCATGTGTGACTGTTATAAATTGATTTTTTATTTGAATATATTATTTTGTTAATCGGTGTGTTTTGGGTTTGTCCCCAAGTTGTTTGATTTAATATTATCTAAACAATCCAGATTCTTGACACCTGAATATGTTAGCTAATATGACAGCCTATTATTCAAGGACAGACAGGTAAATTTCCCCTGGAACATTACTTATGGGATTGGAGGGGGCTGCCTTGACACCAATAAATGCATTTTACACACCTTGATTCACCCAGCAAGGAATGTTAATTATTAGAAAGGTAGAAAGGTGGTTCCTATTTATTGTTCCATGGAAACAAATGTTTCCAAAGACCATTTTGAAGAGAATTTTCTTCATATTGTTTCATATTCCAATTAAATTAAAATTTCAAATAGGGAGTGGAAAGGGTTAAAAAAAATAAAACATGAAAGTTAGCAATTAATTTGAAATTATATTTTAAAAAGAAAAGAAGACAAACACAAAAACCAATTCTGGTTTTGACCAGCCTAACTTCTGGCACTCACTGCATTAAAGAGAACATAGTGAACAACATAACCCACACTCTCATGCCTACCACACACTTTGCTGAGGCAGCTTAAGGAAGCACCAAAGGCAGCTCTGAATCCTCTGACCAAAACATGATTCTAATGCACTAAGCATTTAAACCCCTGTAACTTTGGAGAATTTGGGTTAAGAGGCAGATTTAATGAAAACCATGCCTAGCTTTCCAAGGAAGTGATTTACTCTCTGTGCTAGTACAGTGATCTCTTCCATTAAAGAGGTCAGGCTGTCCCTGTTTGGAAGTACAGCATTGTTCTAGAGAAACTTATAGGAACAACATACCAGCTACGTTATTCAGTATTTCTATACTTCAGAGAATGTGACAGAAAGATTATTTACTCATCTAAAACAGTTTTCTCTTCCATCATGGTTCATACAATAATTCAATTTCCATATTTAAATCAAAATAATTTTCTGTCTCTTGTTAACTTCTGTTGACCTCTTCTGTTATGGTGTAAGTTGTTTGTTTGTTCCCAAATTCTAGTACTCCATTTCCCTTGCACTGCTACTCTGTATGCCCAAGGCCAATATTTGGCCATCTTTCAACGAAGGATCTCTTACATCAGAGCCAGTTTCACTGATTATATGTAATTTACAAAACATGAGGGTCATTCAGGCTGTGTCAGGCTGGACTACCACTACATATGAACACTTATTTCTCTGCCTTAAGAAGATAAAAGTTAATGTATTCTAAGCTTGAGAAAGTATGAAAGAAATGCAGATGTGTACAGTAGGTTAAAATTAACTCAGGCATTTACAATGCTCTTCCATCAGCACAAAGTTCTTGATTTAGAAGACCTTGAGGTAGCTGGTTACTTGCTGAATCAGGATCAGAATGCTTATGCAGCAACATTTACTAATTTGGTGGAGCAACATTTCAGGAGAAATATGTCACTAGCTTTTGACACATGTATGAAACTTTTGACAAAATTAATAGGGGAATTCCTATAACAGTGAGGGGCACCATGTTTTCATGGCTGTGGCCCACAGGTTATCAGCAGGCTTTTAAAAACCTTCACACACTGCTCCTCCACCTTCAGTGTTTCCAAAGCAGGACTGTGGAAGGAAAACACAGGGAGTTTACCTGGGGTCAGGTAAGTGTGGATTTAAAAGGTATAGAGCAATTAGCAGCAGTTCATCAGCCACTTGCTGAAGCTCTCAAGCTGTCTCCAGACTATCAGGTTTGGTGGAAGGGGGAGCTAGGGAATTAAAAAGCCTCCTCGTCTTCACTGCAGTAAATCCCAAGACCTATTGTGTCGGGGCTGTCCCGTGCAGTCTGAGTCTTCTGGGTGGTTGGCCCCAGCTGATGTCCTCCACAGCCAGGTGGGTGCCAGAAAAGCCTTGCCTAAGGCATCCAGATTGCACGCTGAAGGGAGCAGCTTGGCCTCTCCTGAAGTGCCAGCCAGTGCTTTGCCCAGGCTGATGGGTTTTCATCCCCATGGGAGCTCTACAGCAGCCAGCAGCAATGGCAGGGGGGAGGGAAAGGCTCTCATCCCATGCAACCCAGGCTTCCTTGCTTGACCAAGAGCTCTCCTCCTGCATGGGGAAGCCCATTGGGCTGACGGACCATGGCAGATTATCCAAGAGCTGGCATTCAAGGAAAGGTAAATTTAAAGGTAAGTTTCTAAATTAACACATGTATACAGTTTTGTATCTCAGTGTACAGCACTACTCTGCAGGTAAGCAACTTAGTAAAGCAGAAAGAAGAGTGTGAAAGATGTGAGGAAGAAAAGCTTGGTACACACACACCTCATAGCTGCCATCATCAGTGATGAGGTCACAGTGCTGGTCAACATCACCTCAGTCAGAAGGAGCAAAGGAAGGCAGAGGAGACTGCATCATGTGCAACTCTGACCCTGGTTTGTTCAACAGGAGTTTGGTTGCAAAGTCCGAGGAAAATTTCTTCCCTAGTAAGGCTGGTCAGGTCATGTCCCCTGCTCATCTCAGGATCCAGTGGGGTCTTACATTGATTAGCAGAAGATTTAATTTCATCCTGATTAAGAGAGAGATGAAGGAGCATGCTGAATAATCCTACAGGTATTTATTAACTCTTAGGCAGACATTCCTTTTAATCTACTGTGATGAACAACATATGCACTCAATTTTGGCTCCCTTGACATTTTTTTTGAAGGGCTGTTCTCCATAAATCTCCCAGACTCTTGTTTTTAATAGCAGCATTGTCCCAAGTACAGACATAAAACAACTTCGTTGCTGTTATTCATTAGAATCTATATTTATTTACTTATACCATCCAACCATCTTTGTTTTCTTTTGTAAATTTCCTATAAAAATATCCTGTAAATATATTCTTGACTAACTTGATTTTTAGTAATGCAAGTCATAAATATTAAACATTAAAAAAATTAGTTTTGCTAGTATAAAATAACTCTTCGTATTTTAATCCAATGAATATATGCCAATGTAATTAAAATAGGTTGTATTTTCCTATTGTTGGGAATATGACTCAGAAATGAAAAGACCTGGGGGTCCTGGCAGACAACAAGCTGTCCATGAGCCACCAGTGACCTTGTGGCCAAGAAGGCCAATAAGATCCTGGGGTTCATTAGGAAGAGCATTGCCAGCAGGTCAAGGGAGGTGATCCTGCCCCTCTGCTCAGCCCTGGTGAGGCAGCTGGAGTGCTGTGTCCAGTTCCAGACTCCTCAGGACAAGAGAGAGACATGGAGCTCCTGGAGAGGGTCCTGCGGAGGGACTGGAGTTTCTCTCTCATGAGGTAAGACTGAGGAAGCTGGGCCTGTTCAGCCTCGAGAAGAGACAACTGAGAGGGGACCTCATCATGTTTATCAGTATTGAAGGGAGAGTGTCAAGAAGATGTTTCAAGGCTCTTCTTGGTGGTGCCCAACCACAGGACAAGAGGCAATGGGCAGAAACTGATGCACAGGAAGTTCCACCTGAACATGAGGAAAAACTTCTTTACTGTGCAGGTGACTGAGCACTGGGAACAGATTGTCCAGAGAGGTTGTGAATTCTCCCTCACGGGAGCTATTTAAGAACAATCTTGTGCCATATGCCCTAGGATGACCCTGCTTGAGGGATGTTGGACCAGATGACCCACTGTGGCCCCTTCCAACCTGACCCTTTCTGGGATTCTGTGATTTGCCATTTGTGAATAAATGTTCAAAAGATTAATTCATATCAAATGTCGGTTGACTCCAACAAGCTGAACTCTAACACAGGATGGCATCCACGTGTTTTTATACATTTCCCATTCCTTAGCAGAGCCTCTTGCCATGACAAAATTGCTGAAATATATCTGAGTTAATACACAAGAGGCAACTGCTTACAAGGGTTATAAGGGTATGTGCTAGTTCAAAGGCACACGTTATTAGACATAGAGCCATTGCATTAAAAAGTGAAAGAACCCACAACATACAAAGAAGTTGTGGACAGCTGCAATTGATAGAAGCTACCACCCAAAAGTGGTCTTTCTCATACAACAAACATTAACATTTACATAAATCTGGAGACTTTAAAGATGTTTATCAAAATTCCTCTGGAAGTGGGCTGAGAGAAATACAAGATTTGCTGTATTGTATGTGAGTATAATCAGAACAGCTGTATAGAGAATTTTTTTCTAAGAATATACAAAATATAAAGAGAAAAAACACCACAAATAGCATAATATGATTTTGACAGAATTTCATTGAAGTGCCTTTGATTTGTAATGCTTACTTATCATGCTGATTTAACACTTATCATCATGCTGATTTGTAAATTGCAGTAGTTAGACTCAAATTTAGCACCCTTGTACCTGTACTAGAGCCAGGTACACTTACTGCATGTCTTAAAAATACAGTAGGAGTACTTCCAACCTAGTCCATGAAAAGTTCCAGGGCATTTGGAAAAACATTCCTAATTTCTTCCATGTGCAGTAATTTCTATAATTTTCCAGTTTTGTTATCAGAAGAAATATAATGCTAAGGAATGCATCCAAGTAATAAATACACACACAATTTATAACACCAGAAAGAGCAATATTCACTGGCTCCATGCAGGATATCTCACTCAAAAAACCATTTGAATTGTTTGGTAAAGTGATTTGTTATTGTTGGAAATTTTTTTCCTCTTCAACTTTTCCCTTTAACAATGGACCATTTTCTTCATTGACTTCTTACTGAACTCCCTCCTAGTTTTGTCACATAAGAATAGCTTGGTCAAATTAAGGATGCCAGGTGATCTGGAGAGTTATGCGTGGAAGGGGAGTAAAACTCATCTCCTCTCTTGAAGTCAGACAGAAAAACACTTATCTGAGTCTCTCAGACCATTTGTTTTTAAACTAGTGTGACAGGAAAGGAAAGAATGTGAGCAAGATTCTTCAGGGAAGCCTCTTCTCAGCTAGGGGGAATAGGTTTGATAGCAGCATAGAACATTACTGAATCACTCACATTGTGCATCCCGTGGCCAGGACCAGCCCAAGTACATGTGGGAGCTTGAGGATGACTGTCAACTGAAAAGATCCAAAGCCTTCTCTAGCACAATTTCCCAAGTGCTTCCAAGTTCAGTAAAGCCCTCATTAGGTTCCTCCTCCCTGTTTGCTCCTCCTAAGCTGGCAAAGCACACTTGCCAAGACAAGCTGCTGCTGGTTGGAGCACTGATGCAGGGAAGGGTTGGAGCATCTGCCGTGGTTGTGCAAGGCTCTGGGCCGTGCCAGCAGCAGCA
Organism: Corvus brachyrhynchos; assembly: GCF_000691975.1. Classification (NCBI taxonomy): domain Eukaryota; kingdom Metazoa; phylum Chordata; class Aves; order Passeriformes; family Corvidae; genus Corvus; species Corvus brachyrhynchos. Next base: position 236,835 of record NW_008236636.1, on the reverse strand, counting down.
GGGACCCGAGAGACCCACTGGTCAGCCG